>NC_056730.1:298386922-298631922 GCF_019279795.1 Protopterus annectens | reverse complement strand
ACACACACACACACACACACACACACACATATCACCAGCCAATAGAATACCATGACCATGGATTGGTCTGACAATATACTTTTTCATTATGCTTCTTATTTTTTATGTTTTGTTTTCTGTGCAGATGCTGACAGCATAGGTAGAATCAGGGAGGCACATTAGGAGCTATTGAAATGCCCAGGATAGGCATGCGGTAAGTATGAATCAGGTATGAATACATACAAGATCATAATGTATCTGAAATGTAGTTAATTTTACAAAATTTCAGGGCATCACTGAGATTGAGGCAAACACAGCTAAGTAGACATACCTTTCCTATGTATTAAGCAGACATGCCTGTTTCAATAACTGTTGCTCATTGTATTACTCAATGTGTAAATCAACTTTGTTGTGTGGTGGTTCAATTCCAAACAGCATCAATTAGCATTTAGTACAGAATAGTATAAAAAAATCTATTTTCTACAATATTAGCTATCATTAAAATTTCCATTTTCATAAATAAAATAGATGTCTTTACTTGGAGAGCATATAGCACATATGCCATGATCACCTGTTTACCTAATGTATATAATGACACTGAGACTGATGTATTTTATGATGCATTTAAGACTTCACATCATAAATGGATGCAGCAAAGTTTCCACATGTGAGTATCAGATTCAGTATGTTTGATCCTCTGGCTGAAGCATGCACTATCTGTTTCAAGGTGTTTGTGTTAATAAAGTCCAGGAAACATTGTGGCTGTGAGTTTCAGGCAGTGTACATTTTAAATTCGCCCATGAATAGGATGTTTGGTTGGATGGTGAGTGCCTATAGTAGGTTTAGGTAATAATTGTTAGACTCTAAGGTCATAGATGGTGACTTGGACCTTTTCATTGGTGACTTGTACATGGATGAGCTCCATGGTTGCATCTTGTTTAACCAACCTGGAGGTACATTTGTTGCTAACATAGATCAAAACACACCTATGGCCCCAGTCTGTGCTGTCATTGGTCTAAATGTGTGGAAGGTACTGTAGCCTTCCAATTTCAAAGTACTTTGTATGGCTTTAAAAGAAGACTTGGTCACAGCACAGATGTCTGCAATCTCCAGGGACTGAAGGGTGTGGAGTTTTTGTTTAGGCTCCGAACATTGAGCAGTAACTCCTTAAGGTTTCTTGTAGACATATTCACTTTGTTGGTAGTTTTGTCTTTTTGGCATAGCCTAAAAAAGGCCCTAAGCAGGTGGATAAAATTTTAGCCAATACCTGGAAGCCTAGGAGGACTGGTGCAACCCATCCTTGACAAAGCAACATGGCCTTTTGACCATGTTCTCTCACACTGACAGATACTGGATCCTCCTGGAGTGACTAAGACAGTTATTAAAATCAATCATTTTATGGTCATACTGTGGCATCATCTTTGTTTAAAGTAGAATTCTGCTTAATGCAATGCTTATATCTGTCTGTGACACATATTTTGAGAGATCCATTATGTTTCTTTTCATGCAGTCCATTGAGATATGTTTCAGGTCATTTGCACCCACCTGGACTATGATAGAATCATATTGGTACCTGGAGTGCAGTAACTTGTGTGCATGCATGATATTACAGATCCTCGCTCCGGATAGTCAACTAACTGTTAATCTTCTCCTTGTCCATCCTGGAGAATGGTGCATTTGTGTGTCACACAATTGAGACCCAATGGTGAGTGTATTAGGTAAAGTGTATGCTTGCCTTATGAGCTTTGAACTTTGGGGACCATTAGGTGTAGGCATATTTGAGATGTTTAGTGTTGTTTTTGGTATGTGCTTTAGTGATTGCTGAAGAGCAGTGCTGCCATTAGGTGTCTTTGGAAGTCTGAAATTTGGCAAGGTTTCTTTTAAGTGCCTCAGCATAAGGCAATCTGTATATGTCATAAACGGTATGTATGACGGATGTAGTTTGGGTATTCCTGACAGCCTCATTTGTATGTGAGATTTTTGCCTCCAAGGAAGTTGGGTATTTACATCTCTTGCATACCATGTTATTTTTTTTAATGATTAACTGGCTGTCTGAGAACAGGAAGCAATTGCAGCATTGTCTTTGGATGCCCAAGTCTACCAAGCTGGCCATAGAGACATTTGGAAATAGCATTTCCATGTTATTATCTGGTCCTGTAATAGGGTTGGTTGTTTAGGATTAAGGATGAGTTTTAACATGGGCCTCCTTGGGTATTTTATGGGTTATGGCCAGGATGTTATATAATACTGTGATATGGTAGGGCTACTCAATGCATAAGCTAGCTGATCTGAGCTTATTTCTGCATAATGCCACAGTGTTTAACAGGTTTCAGATCTAATCCTAATATTATAGGTAAATGTTATTGTCCAGGTGTTTGCTACTATACAGGGCACTCCTAACTGCCATGGTCAAATTAATGGCTCTGCAGACAGAAAAATATAATCTTGAAAATTGAGTCCTAAGCCATCTAGCCAATTAATAACCACACTTTGAACTTCCTCAGTGCCTCCCAGCTCAGAAAATCCATTAAACCCATTCTGCCACAAGATGTCTGACCCTGGAATCTATTAATGTAAAATCACAGCAAAAGCATTCCTCAAGTACAGACTGAACAACAAACAACTATCAGACAAGTAAATTCCTGGCTAATTCTCCTTTCTGTAAAGAGATTTGGAGGGACACAGACTGGAAAAGCCATCAGAGAAATTACTATTTTTGTCACAGAATTATATAAATCCTTTAAAAATGCTCAAAAACAGCAGTGATCACATTATAAAGCAAGTATACGTGTGGTTAATCCAGAAAATATTCTTATCTTAGCTTAGATGACTCTGGATGCTGTTGAATAACTGGAAAAGCATTACAGAGATCTCTGTAAGTGACCATGAGCCTTGCAACTTGCCTGATTTATAGTAGAGAAACAAGCTTATAAGCTGACTCCTGTGCCCTTTAGCCAATAAACAACCATACTTTGAGCTTCCCCCAGTGCTTCTCAATTCAGACAGCCCAGGAAAACACATTCTGCCACAAGATGCCTGACCCTGGAATCTGTTAATGTAAAAACACATCAAAAACAGCCCTCGGGTGCAAATTAAACAACAAAAATAATAAACAACTAGCAATGCTTTCCAACTGATGTTGGATCCTCCTGGAGTGACACCAAAAACTAAGCCAGTTATTAACATCAGTCATTTTATGTTCATAATGTGGCATCATCCTTGGTGAAGGCAGAATGCTGCTCAATACAAGGCTTGGGGAATATGGTTAGGAATAACAGGGTTATGTAGGTCCTCTGTGTCATGAATCTTTGTCCTCAGGGAGACCAGGTAAACACATTCTATAGGTAAGTACTAGGCTATCAGTCAGCAGACTATTACAAGCCCGGCCAATAATGTGAAGTCAGAATCAAATTCTGTACTTTGCCTCGGAGAGTTAAAGACATTAACCATTATGCCAACCCTGCCCTGCCAATTCCATTATGGAACTGATGTTATTATATATGTTTTCTCCCCAAATCTACATCTCTGTCTTTTGTTTTTCTGTGTGGAAAAATTGCTGCTGCAACACAAATGACCACTAGTATAAGTAGCTACACTGACCATTGGGGTTCGGCCCATCATACCTCCACAAGTGGCTCTGGTGGCACCACCACAGGAACCCAGCACATCTGGGTCACAAACTGTCAACATTGCCTCCCCAACTCCTGCACTGACTGCTTCACCTGTGTCAGGAAACTCTACCCCGGGATTGGGACAATGGTGCCTACCAGACTTAGTATCATTTGAGAAGGCAATTTTGTCACTCATCAGGAGCTGACAGGGCTGGTGGAGGACATTATGGACATTGGTCTTGATGCCCAAATTGCCAGAGTAGAGAAAGTCTTGTGTCAAATTTTAAAGTTGATGTTCCATCCAGCACTGACCCAGGGATCTGCACTAGGAGACAGTGACAACAGCTCCAAGGATGAGGATTATATGCTCATCGTAGTTGTGTTAGACACAGACATGCCACCGATGTCCTCTACTTAACCCCAATTATGGTGTCCCCATCCTTGCTTCTGTCATCATCCTTGCCTGTCTTGTATGTCCTGTATGTCTGTACCTGCTACCTAATCTACCCTACCTTACCTACCCAATCCTATTATTTCTAACCACATTCCCTAAAGGTCCTCTCTCTGCCAAAAACAAAGCACCTGTCCGACAAAAGAAAAAAAAAATATGCCCTATGTATAACTCATCACTATGCCTACGTCTCTGCTTGGCACACCAGATTTGGATTTTGGACCAGCTGTCCCTACAATATTATTAAGTTGTCATCCAAACCTGATGTGGTGATTATCCAAATGCATCAAATTCTTGTTACAAGTATGCATTTATCTTATGAAGAAGTGGATAGCTATGGGTAAATCCCAGCAGCATCCTGAAAAATCCTTTATTCTTCGCTTGCTCAGCATTTTCACCACTGTCCTTTCAACCCCTTTTTCACACATTTAATTTGGTCAAAAAATAGAATTGCATACAAAACACATGGCCAGAGTTGGCCCATTAAAAAAAAACTTCAATATTTTTTCTTAGCATTTGTGCAACACTGGGCATTGGGCACCAATGGTAAATGCCAGTAAATGATGTTTCAGCATTACCCTGCTTATGTCTTAATCTGGTTTATATTACCCTACCTCTACTCTATCCCTGTTGGAAACACTTTATTGTACAGAGCATGACAGAATCATTATAGTGACAAACCTAAGATTAGCATAAACACAAATCTCTCTATGCCTCTCACCCGTTCTCCCTATCTCTCTCTTCCACTTTTCTGTGTCATCAGTCTTTGCTCTTAGCATTTGCATGATGCCTGGTAACAAGAAGCACTGTAGCTCATGATAAATGGCAGTTAATGGCTTATGGCAAAAACTTGTGTTTTTGCCATCAGATGCATTAATCTGCTGCTCCTTGTGCTACCATGCTTGGCATCTCTGCATTATTGAAATACAGACTGATAGCACTATAAGAAGACAGTTGTTATCATATGTTGAACAGGCTGCAGAGCTGAACGTACATTAAATGGGATGTTTCAATTGTATCCGCTGTTATGAAGTATGAAGCACACACACATCCTTGCATCATAGTTATTCCATAGTCCCTTCAAATATGTGTTTGTTTTGGCACTTGACATTTGCCTTCCTTTGTGATGTGATCAGCTATATCATTTCTATAGAGTATCAATACAGACAGACAGGTGTTTGAATCCAGTATCAGGTCTAAAAATATTGAATATTATAATTTCTCTTTAAATTTTGCCCTATGTTACTGCAAGACATTTGGTCAAATTGAGGATATCTAGGGTAACGATCATATTACAATAGGCACATTTTAAAAGTATTGCTGCTGTACACACAAAAGGTGATACAATTAATTCATTTGCATTGTCGTGCATTTTCTGAAGTTTTTTTTCAGTATGACACTTGCATGTATGTTAATCATGTAAGGACTTTAGTACTCAGTGATGTCATATACACAGATGCAGTTGCATGAAGAGCAGTACAACATGCCTTAAATCTTTGGACATCACCAGATAGTCAAAGTATGCACCATTGTATTGTCGATATAAGTACTTTTCTGCCATTATTGTGACAAATGTGTATACCAGGACTCAGAAAACATTAACACAACACACATCTTTTATAAAATTGATCCAAATCAGAACTGTTTATATGTCTGTACTCTTTATTTGCACAAAGGATGGCATGTAGTACCACAGATCCCTGTTAATTCTCACTGTAAGTTAAAAATCTCAGAAAATAATTATGTATGCACTAATTCTTTGCCATCACTTTCACTAATGAGCTTGTTAAGAGTGCACTTCAGGAATAGGTTTTGACAAAAATGTCAGTGTTGCTTTTGTGTGTTGTGACTGTTGTACACAATATATGATTATTTTACTGTGATGCTATCTGAACACTATAAACTGTAAATTATTTTTCACTCTGACTTATTAAACTTGCAAATAATCAGCAATGGTTTGAGGTCTTAGCACACATACTTGCTGAGTGATATTAAGTACAGGACCTTCATATGTTTGACCTGTATGTTTTTATTTACATTGCACACTGTCCAAGCATTAGTGAATATTGACAATGACACTCTAAATAATGAAGACTGGCGTACAATCAGTCTGATGCTTGGCTGTCAATCTCTCAGTTTACAACCATGATTATCATCAATTCACTATAGTGTGAAGCAGCTACATCTCACTCACACTACCGCAATGTCCATGAATGAAAGGATATATAACTTATCTCAGCAGTATGTAATTACTTGTGATCAACACATTGCTGTCTTTTTTCTGCTTGTCAAGATACATTCCCTTTTCACCCAAAATTGTGATGCACACTATCTTTGTAACAAGATGATGTGATCATCCTTACAAGTATGCACTATTAAACACTTAAAGTCAGATTTCTGCTGTGGTGCTTGTGGTTCATATAATGTACTCTAGATTATCTACTTGGATAGAGAGATGTTTGAGTGCAGCAGTGCGGTAGGATGGGTTTTACCCCCACATCTGATGTGAACAATTCCATTGATGAGAAACTTTGAAACTGGGAGAGGGCTCCCCCATCAATTTCTTCCTCTATTAGCCAAAAAAAATATTCTCTGCAATACACTGATGATGTCATCCTTTCAAGTGTACAGTATCTCACTCCTGTAACTAGATTTCTCCTGTGGTGCTTAACATTTGGTACTTTGTACTCTAGATTGTATAACTAGGGAGGTACAAGGTTCAAAAACAACAGAATGGAACTAGTATGAGTGTGTGCGTGTGTGTGTGTGTGTGTGTGTGTGTGTGTGTGTGTGTGTGTGTGTGTCTAGTATTAGGTAAAAATGGCTTCAGCAACAAATCTGATGTGTACACCTTCACTCAGTAGAGACATTTCTTCCACCTTTAGCCAAAATATCTTCTATGAAACACACTGATGAGGTCACCCTTTCAAATGTGCACTATTTCACTTTTGTAATCACACTTTTCATGTGATACTTGTGGCTGGTACTGTGTACTCTAAATTGTATAACCAGATAGGTAGGTGGTTTGAATTCAACAGTGAGAAATTATTATGAATATGTCTCTTGTGTCAGGAAGAAATGACTTCAACAACAGATCTGATATTTATACTTCCACTCAGGACAGACATCTGTACTGGAAAATAACCTCACCATCAAATTCTTCCACTTTTAACAAAAGAAATGGTCCTGCTACACACTGACATCATCCTTTCAAATGTGCTATCTCAGACTTAAATTAAGATTTATCCTGTGGAGCTTGTGCTAGATACTCTGTGCTCTTGATTGTGTAACTAGATATGTAGGTGGTTAGAATCCAGCAGTGACTGACTACACTGAGTTTGTGTCTCTCTAGTGCTAGGTAGGAATGACTTCATCAACAGATCTGATGTGTTGCTTTACAGTGGGAGAGGACTACCCCACCATATTTATTCACTTTTAGCACACACATTTTCCTAGGAAAACAATGATGATGTCATCCTCTCAAATGTGCACTATCTCAGACTTGTAATCAAACTTCTCATGTGGTGCACATGAGTCATGCAGTCTCTTCTACCTTGTGAACTTAGGTACTTGGTTTAAATCCAGACAAAAATCCATTGATTCAGTTGTATGAGTTTGTGTGTGAATGTACAATGCGGGTCGGAATGCCATCACCTACAGACTGGATGTGTAGATGCATAGCCGGAGAGGGCTCTTCCACTACTTTCTGTCCATTTTAGCCCAGACAACTGCTATATTAAACACTGATGAACCCATTTGTTGAAATGTGATTTATCTCACCCTTGTAGTAAGCCTTTTTCTGTGGCATCAATGTTCTCTAGCTTGTGGACTTAGTAAGGCACGAATCTAAATCTGGCATTCTCTAAGTATTGTGCATGTGTATGCGCTTCTACAGTCACATGGATGACTGGATTATATAACCCGTGGTCGTGTGCACCTACTGTCATGCAAGATATTGACACAAAGCAGCAAATCACAGCACTTTTTCAATCAGTTTTAAGGCACACATATGCTGTGTGCCACTATGATGATGTCATGCCTTATGCATTCTGTCTCATTGTTACAGTAAGACTTCTCCTGTGGCACATGCAGTTGATACAATATCCTATAACTTGTGTGTTTAGATAGGTAGGAGTTCGAGTTTACCCCCCATCATATAAAGATGCACCAACAATTACACTTAAGGTAATAAGGGGTAAACTTACAGCTAGACAGAGCAGATCTGGTGATAACTGAGTAGGAGAAAACTTCAAGGATCATAATTCTCACAAAATTAAATCATTAAGTCCATTGTGAGCAGTGAATTATGAATTCTAATGGTTTGTTGGTTTACTTGAAAAGATAGCACAGTCCTAAGAAAGAATGGATTTTTCCTCTATAGGTTACATGTTTATCCATATGTGGACAACTGCCTATAGTTCTAAAGGTCTTATAGATAAGAACATGAAACTTAAAATGTACATGAAGTGGAGAATCTCTAAAATGAACCAAGGAAATAGAGATTGCAGTCAAAAATATAATCAAAAAGAGCAGGATGATAATTTGGAAGAAAAAAGATATTGAGAGACATGTTACTGACTATCTGTATTTCTAAATACATGGTAGGAGAGATAGACCATTTATCTGCAGATAAGGTGACAGTCACTGCTAATGGAAGATAACAGGTTTATGTCTACTCTGGGAAGTACTATAGTAAGTGTGGTTTCTGGCCAAACAAAGAGTGTTGCTTAGGTAAACAAAGGGTTTGAATGAGACTGGAGCATGTAGAGACTGCAGGTATATGAAGGTTAGCTGCAACAGACTGGTGGGGTCAGTGGATAATTAATCTATGTGTGTCAAGCTGTTTTGATTGTAAGTATACACATTAAAGAATTTTTCACTGTTTTTACCAGCAAAGTCCCATACAATAAGACTGAGAGAATGTACGAGTGGATATCTGAGACAGAGGTTAGAACTGGAAAGGTAGTCAACTATACAACTTGAACAAGCATGGATTCATCCCTAATGACCAAACTTGCAAGCAGTACTGTCACCATTCAAAAAATGCCAACATACCCAATGCCCTAGGATCCAGAGATTACACCACTCTTAGTACCACTTTTGGAAAAGATATGTGTCTGCATTTTGCACCTGTTAAATATATTTATTTTACAAATACAAATTGTCGAGCATTAATTATTCATAGCTACGTAATCCCCATATTTTATGAGTTACGGTTTCCAAGAAAGGCAGAGAATTTGTATAGATGACTCTGTTGCAGCATTTAGAAGAGCTGTGAGTACCTTGTATACTAATCTTTTTATGTGTGGTACAGCTTAACATTTACTCTACTGTGATGATAAACTATATGAAGAGTTTGGTGTAAGCTATATGGCTTAATCTACTGAAAATAAACAGATTATGCCTGGTCATGGAGTCTTACAACGTGAGTGCAAAATGCTATGGAAAGACTCAAAGTTACTTCAAACTACAAAGCTTGAGATTCTAGTGTTATTTTTGTTTTATTTATGTGAGTGCAAAATACGAAACTACAGGTAGTGCTAGAAATCATTTTTAAATATATTAAGTGCACATTTAGTTCACGGCATGCTTTCAGTGCTGGAAACCAAAACTTGCATTTTCTCTGCAATCAATTGTCCTATCTTAAGCAGCTTATGCATTTAGTTATTAAATTTGTCAGTCAGGAACATGTGTGTATGAATTTTCATTTTCAGTGGAATCCTGAGGAGGAAAATGTCCAGAATGGAAGTAGAATTACTTGGAAATTAAATAATCAAATGCAGATAAATAGCAAGTATATAAGATTAAGAAACGCACACACACACACACACACACACACACACACACACACACACACACACACACACACACACACACACACACACATATTATTGTTTTGTACTTTTTTTTTGTATAGTCAAAGTTCTGTAACTTCAAACTTAATGGTTCAACCATTAGGTGTTCGGAGTTACGGAACTTCGACTCTCTAAGATATATATATATATATATATATATATATATATATATATATATATATATATATATATATACATACATACACACACACACACACACACACACACACACACACACACACACACACACACACACACAGACACACACACACACAAACACACACACACAGCTCTACTTCTAATGATCAACTCTCATATAACCGACTTTCAAATAATTGAGACGAAAACAATGATACTTCAGAAACCTCAATGGCGAATTTCACCAGGGCAAGTAACTACATGGCCGACTGTTAAATAAACTAATGTTGAGGTAAGTTAAAAATAGAGTAAGTTACAAGGCAAGTATGTGCTTGTCCAACAAACAACGAAAACACACACCATGGCATGTCAAACCCACCCAGGTGAGGGGCTATGCCCCCACACCCCCCCAATGTGGGGGGCTCCCCCTCAACACTCCTCTAACTAAATATACCAATGTCAGGTTTGCATTACAGTGGGGAAAAGGGCAAATTTACCCATGTTGGTCAAGCGCAAACTTTCACTGTAAACAGCTTCGGTAATGTGGTCATTCGGTAATGTAACGTTTTGATGTTGTCATCTGGGTAAATTCGTCTTCAGGTAAGTGGTCTTTCATTTACTTGAAGTAGACCCATAGACCCATATATATATATATATATATATATATATATATATATATATATATATATATATATATGAGTCTACTTCAGGCCATCAAAAGAACACATCATCAAATATTAAAACATCGAGACAAAAAGAACAAAACCTGATAACATCGAAGGCTGACATTATCGAAACTTGAAACATCAAACCAGATATGTCAGGTAATACACAAAACTATGGAATGGAGATCACCCTGCAGTCATAAGAACAGCTTATGTATTTAATAAGAGTATTAAACAAAAAAAACTATTGCTTTTCAGCATTTGCAATAGAGACTGCAGTACAATGGGGATCGGGAAATTTACCCTTACCCCACTGTAGTGTGATGTTGGAGTTGGTATATATAATTTACAGGGGGTGTGGGGGTGTAGCCCCCCACATGGGGGGTTCAGGGGGGGCTTGCCCCCTGCAAAACTATTTAAACATGTATTTTTTTGTTAGATGATGTTTTAAATGGAGAAGGTGCTCTGACTGCAGTGCGATCATCCTTAATGAGTTCCGTGTACTTGGTTTGATATTTCAAGTTTCGATAATTTCAGCCTTCGATGTTATTAGGTTTTATTCTTTCCATCTTGATGTTTTAAAATTCGATGATGTGGTGTTTCGATGGTCTGAAGTAGATCCATATATTTATATATATATATATATATATATATATATATATATATATATGTGTGTGTGTGTGTGTGTGTGTGTGTATAACATTTTCTGATAAAAGCAAAACATAAATTGACAAAACAGACTTTTTATATTGCAATCTCAAGTAAGTATCAGAGGTGTTAGATACAGGAAAGATAATCATTTAAACAGCGGCAACAGTCAAAACTAAATAAAACAGAAAATAACTTGATTGTGGCAATTAACTGTAGCAATTTTAAAGTCTCAGGATAAGTAAGTGGATAGTGAAAGTCAAAGTAAACTTTATTGTCATTCAGACCCACACAGCAGTGTAGGCTCAATGAAATTTCGTTGTTTTGGTCTCAAAGTGCAGACAGCTCATACAAATACAAGAAAACAGCATGACTATTTAACAACACAGTAACAGTGGACAGCTCATACAATACAAGAAATCAACATTTCCTCATATAGCTAGCAGTACTCAATCAATACTGCACATGCAGATATTGCCCAGAATATGAGACTTAACAATTATTCTGTTTGCACAGAATGTTATCTTGCCTCCTGATTATTGCACAGCACTAAGGGAAGAACCAGCCTATTGCACCATTTAGAGCAATTATTTAAGTTCAAAGCCAAGTTATTGATGTCACACCAGTTTATCAGATGGTTCACCTCCTCTCTGTAAGCTGTTTCATCACCATTGCTGATAAGACCTACAACTGTGGTATCATCCGCAAACTTGGTAATCCAGTTCAATTTGTGCATGGTGATGCAGTCATGTACCAGCATGGTGAACAGCGGTGGGCTCAGGACACATTCCTGAGGGACTCCATGCTCATTGTTATGCTCTTTGAGTTGTTTTTACCCACTCATACTTGTTGGGGTCTGTCAAAGAGAAACTCCAGTATCCAGTTACATAAGGGAGTACTGACACCCAGCTGGGCCAGCTTCTCTATCAGATGTTGTGGAATGACCATACTGAAGGCAGAGATGAAATCAATGAATAGCATCTGAATGTAACCGTTCTTGTTTTCTAGATGTACCATGGATTTGTGAAGTGCTAATGAGATGGAATCTGTTGTGGAGCGATTGGATTGATAGGCCAATTTTAGCAGATCCAGTGTTGCAGGTAGGCTTGATGACAGATAGTCATTGATCAACCACTCAGAGCACTTCATTATCATGGAGGTAAGAGGAACTGAATGGTAGTCATTTAGGCTTCTTGGCTGAGACATCTTGGGTAGTGGTATGATTGCTGTATTCTTGAAGCACTTAGGTACTATTGCCTGGCACAGAAATGTGATTGAATATATCTGGGAGTACTGTTGACAGTTGAGCAGCACAGTCTCTGAGTACCTGCCCCTGAATGTTGTCAAGACCAGCTGTTTTTCTAGGATTTACTCAGCTTAGGGTCCTCTGAACATCCACTGGGTTGAGGCAGAGAACTTCATCAACTAGTCTGATAGGGAGTTTTGTTGACACAATATTGTTTCCTTCATCAAACCTTCTGAAGTAGATGTTAAGTTCATTTAGAAATTCAGTGTTGTCATCACATTGAGATGAAATAGGCCTGTAGTCTGTTATAGGTTATATCCCTTGCCACAGATGCTTGGAGTCTCTCAGGTCAGAGAAGTGACCTTCAATTCTCTGACCGTAGGCATGTTTTGCCTCCTTTATACCTCTGTTAAGTTTCACCCTGGCCTTCCTGAGGGCATCCTTGTCCTTTGATTTGAATGCAGCATTCTGTGATTTCAGGAGCTCATATACCCCATTTGTTAGCCAAGGTTTCTGATTTGCCCATGTGGTGCTCTTGGTGACTGTCGCATCATCCACACACTTTGAGATATAGGCCATCACAGACTCTGTATACTTCTCTAGATTGATGTGGTGATTCACTGTGGCCACCTCCTTAAACACATTCCAGTTAGTGCTTTCAAATCAATCCTGTAGTGCCAAAACTGCTCACTCTGGCCATACCTTTACTTGTTTCTTTGATGGTTTACTTCTGTTTAAGTGTTCTATATGCAGGAACTAGCATAATGGCAAGATGGTCCAAGTTACCCAAATGTGGATGGAGTACTGCCTTATAAGCTAGCTTTATGTTGGTGAAGACCTTGTCCAGTATGTTCTCCCTCCTTGTTGCGAAGTTCACATGCTGGTGGTAGCAGGGTAGTACAGATTTCAGGTTGGCTTGGTTGAAGTCACCTACTATTATGTAAGGAAACACCGGATTCTTGTTCTGCATATCATTTATGGACTGGTAAAGGGTGGCCAGTGCCTCATTGGTTTTGGCACAGGGAGGGATGTAAACAGCTGTGTTGCTCACACCACTAAACTCCCTTGGCAAGTAGAAGGGTCTACATTTAAGTGACGTGAACTCAATGTTCTTAAAGCAGTGGGTCGTAACCAGCTCACAGTTGGTACACCATTTGTTGTTTACGTAAATACAAACACCCCCTGCTTGAGATTTACAACTGAGTGACTGGTTCCTGTCAGGTTGAAATAGTGTCATCCCATCCACACAGATTGCACTATGATTTATACTGGAGTTTAACCACATCTCTGTGAATACAACCAAACAACTGTTTCTCACCTTACTCTGTGTGGAGAGCTCCAGCCTTATGTAGTCCATCTTATTATCCAGGGAACAAACATTTGCCAGTAACACAGAGAGAAGTGCAGGCCTGTGAGGGTTAGCCTTGAGTCTGGCAGTTACACCAGCCCAAGAACCTCATTTCTTTGATCTTTCACATCTCTTCCTTCTTATATGAATCCTCTGAGTGGTGAAAGTCAGATTTACTTGATCGATACATTTTTGGCCATGCTTTAGTATAATTCCCAGTTCATGGAGTTCTTGGAGTTTATTAGACCTTATAGGCCTTTTTAGCAACAGCCCATCAAACATACAGCACGGCAATCTTAAAAATCAAATTGCCAAGAGTCTGTCAGCATTATAACTTAATATACCTTCAGTATTTGCCCGATTCTGTTTTTTTTTCCATAGATTTCAACGTAAAACAAGACAAATAATGCACATTTCTATGTCGAGCCAAAGCAGCCGCTGCCACATAGGATGCTGCCATTTTGAAAAAATATATATAGGCACTTAGCATGGATGGTAAATCTATGAGCCATTAATGAGGATCATCTTGTAGTTCAGAGTTTGATTCTATCATGTGACCTTTCTGTACACTGTGACTCTAAGCAAGCCACTTAGCCAGACAGTCTTCCAAGGTTGAATATGAAAAATATCCATGCATGTTCTCCACCCCATTAGCAAATAGCATTAAATAACTAGTAAGATCTGGAACTCATTTAAGTTAGGTCAGACTGAATGGAGTAGACAATTCAATAATGCCATAATTATCATTCCAGGCATATAGCTTTCTAATTACATGACAATGAATCTAACATTTAATTATAAGAAAGATAATACATTTGCTAGAATTTGCCTCAATGTCCAATCAAATGATGTTTATATTTGTCTTTCTATACATTTCTGAGGTTTATTCAAAAAGAATTTCAAGTCCTTCTATAGTAGCATTGCATGATTTGAATGTAGCTTTTAGAGCTATGATACTATTCAGTCATTGACCTTGTTCTACAGTGTCACTGAATTATGCTACAAAGCAAATATGCCATACATTTTCTTTTTGCTTCATTTTTCTTCCATTATTATGTGAATTGTCTTCTTCCAACTAACGATGCATTTGTTTCAATATATGTTTCAATAACTTCCAGTGTTTCTCTTTTTAAATTACTTTTTTCTGCTTCATGCATTCTGCCAACTGTTCCCATAGTACTTGATATTTGTTTATTAAGTAAGAAAACATGAAGATTCCTCGAAACAATAATCTGTTTGATTCAGTAAATATTTGGAAGCTGTATATTTGATTCAGTATATATTTGGAAGCTGTATATTTCTGTATAATCAAGGACCTCAGTATATTTTAATTGGTGTAACAAAATATGCAACTCCAAAAATTTCTTAATATTATCCTATATATTATTTTATAGAATAAATTGTGATTTATTGAATGATTTCTACTGTATTTTTAACTTCTGTTGCCTAATTAACCTAAAAGAAAAGTTTTACTAGTTACCAGAACAGAAAAAAAAAATCATTTTATGAATTAAAGAACAGCAGTTTTTTCTATTGTACTTTATTATAAGCAAAGCTTTATCAGTCTAGGGTATGTTTATTACATTTCTGCATGGTGGACAATGATATATGCGGTTCTTATCTGCCTAGTTCTGCATATCAAATATCCTACATATGAATAAATGATTGATTGTGGGGATATTTAAAATTCACTTACAACAAAGAAAAACTATACAGTTTTATTTGTGAGTGTGCACATCACTTTTGCCTCTATCTGTACTTTTATTGTGACAGTTAAATATTAGTTTTCTCAGTATCCGGATGATTATAAGCAAATTCCTGGAGCTTTTTATATCTTATTCTATACTGCTTGTTTCACTGGTAAGTATCTAGTATGCTTTTGCATTTGGTGGCATTTCACCCTGCTACTTTTGAACATCATCCTCATTTCATCAATAACTACAAGGGTTCACTTCCCTACTCTTCTGAAACAAAGGCCAATATATTTCTATCAGAATCCAAGCTGGACAAACTGCTTACGAGATAACAAGTAACAAAAGTCACATATGTTAAAGTGGTACTTAAAAATGTTTTCAGTGTATGGTAGAATAACTGAATAATATGAAATATTGCTTTATAAGGACAGTACTAAGAATGACTTAATGCAGAATATATAATAAAAACGAGAACAAGCAAAGGGTGCAGTACAGGCTGCACAGCACAATGAACTATAATAAAAACAATATGCTGCACGAAAAACTTACATGGCAAGCCTCTTTATTTAAAAACAATAAAACAGGCAAAAATGTGAGCGCTTTACCAGTCGCTTCATCAGACAAGTAAAAAATAACAAGAAGCCTTATTGTGCCTCAGTGTGTCTCTTGGTTGGATCCTGTTTTTTTCCATTTTGAAGTTACTAGTTTGTCTTTTCCAGCTTGGTTTACTGTGGTTTCACTTTTTATACTTCTGTTATTAACAAAAACAATTAATTAACACATTTAAGTCAATTGAACAACTTGCAATCAATAATTATAACAATCAATTAAAAATGCTGGGATAGGAAGCATAAAAGCAAGCACTAGAACAATGTATAGGTCAGGGTAAAAAATAATGCAGAGAAGCCTCCAGGACTTAATGGGGTCTTCTCACTTAAACCTTTTTTGAAGGCACACAGGTTAAGACACAAATAATTGTATATACATATTTAGAGTATGTTTTACCATGTCCTATACATTGTATACTCAATGTAAGCATAAAACATAAAACATGTAAAACTTTGTCTCAACCTTGTGAGTGTCTATATATATATATATATATATATATATATATATATATATATATATATATCCACATAAATATATATATATATATATATATATATATATATATATATATATATATATATATATATATATATATATATACATATCTATATGGGTCCCCTTCATATAGTCAACATTTCAGAATGTCGAAGACCATATGGCCGAAACCATATGATCGACATTCGAAATGTCGACCTTGCGGAACTGGCATCTGCAAAAAGTGAGGAATGGAAAGATTTCCATCTTCCGCACTGTAGTGCGATCTCGGAGTTGGTATATTTAAGTTCCAGGGGGTGTGGGAGGTGGAGCCCCTGACGGGTGGTGCAAGGGATTGTAGCCCCCCCAGCTTGCAGCATAAAGGTAAGATTTTGTTGTGTTTTTTTTTTTTGTGTGGTTGACATTTTGAATGTCGGTCATATGATGTCAGCCATATGGTTTTTGACATTCTGAAATGTTGGCCATATCAAGTAGACCGATATATAATTATATATATATATATATATATATATATATATATATATGTGTGTGTGTGTGTGTGTGTGTGTGTATGTATGTACATGTAAAATGTACCACACTAATGATTTCAAAGGAAAGTTTCATAATGCAAACCGGAAAACTAATGTCTTGAGAAAAATTTTCACATGGAATACCTGTGTGAGAGCTCTCTCTATTAAATGCAGGAAAGTCTTACTTTAAAGAGTGTCCATGCAGGTATCTCTCCACTGCAAGAAACAGAGCTAAGGAAATGCAGCATCTTTGTGGTGCCAGGGTAGAAAAATCAATTTAAGAAAGTGGTTTGTTTACTTTTTCTTTCTTATTTGAGAATATTTGTAAAGCAATATTTGAGCTCCATTTACTCTGCAGTATGTGTGTTTCCAGGGGCTTGAGATTATGTGACCTCTTTTCTGTTGATTTAAAATGGGATCTGATAGGACAAGATTCTGAAACTTATAAATGATGAGTAAAGTAGAACTTCTTTCTTTTTCTGAGTCACTTTTGTTTTGCTTAGATATCTTGATTCTGCTTCTATTAAGTTTTGTTTTTTTTTAGATTCTGCCTTGTATAAATTTATTAACTGAAGAGTCTATAATTCTTCAGTAAGAAATCACTAATGAATTTATTTAACCACAGATCCGGCTAATCTTTAAATATTTTGTCTTGTACATCTGAGTGCTGCTTTATATTCTAAGTACATTGCCTTAACTTCTATATATTTAATCTGTACCAGTGCTGCCTTAATTCTTTAACTTTTTATTCATTATCTTTTAAGATCCTGTGGCCGTTATTATTTACATTTTGCATTATTAGTTATCTGATCAGACATCATTATTTATGACTGTATGTTGGCAGAGCTGCGGTATCCACTCCTAATAGGCCAGATCACTTGAGTGTACTTTCAGTCAGATACAAATTTTTACAGTTTATATTTTTCTAAATCAAGAGTGGGCAGGTGCAGAAGTGTTTGGTCTCCAGACATATCATGAATGATGGCAGTGTGTGTGTGTGTATGTGTGTGTGTGTGTGTGTGTGTGTGTGTGTGTGTGTGTGTGTGTGTGTGTGTGTGTGTGTGTGTGTGTGTAAAAATAATTTTCTTGGAAGTTATTTTCTATGAGTAAGTGTCACTGGAAGACGCCATGATTTATAGAGGTAATAGTGAGAAAAGGACACAAGGCTCTTGGCCCAAAACTCAGTTCTGTGAGTGGTCAGTATGTAGTCCTAGTTTAAGTGTGGAGATTGAAAACTCATACACAGGACAGGCATGCATGTTCCCATTATACATTTCCGGTCAGGTTGCATTTGATTAATTGGTTACTAAATCAGATTTATGTGCACTTTCCTTATTTTTACTTTAACCTGTTGGGTACCAATGGAGTGATTTGAAAGATCATTCTTCTGGTAGCCATTAGACCTGTTTAGGGCAGTAGAGTAGATCCAAGGATAATAATCTCCTGGACTTCATGTATCAGGCTATTATATTGGTTAGCAGTAGTGAGATTCAAACTCCCTCCAGTGTCAGTCTGACCTTCACATGTGGCTTACAAGTGGTGCCATCTATCACATTTTTGAGGCAGTTGAGGAGTACATTAGAATTGAATGTTTTCAGCTTATAGCATCAGCAGCTTTGTTACCAAAAGTGTTTACATACTCTGTTAGCCAGAAGGGAAATATGAAGAAGTTTAGTTTTGCCCAGAAGCTATTTTATTTTTAGTCAATTTAATTTAGGAAACCAGGATTAAAATGAGATCTTTTGACAACTATTCTAAAATGGGAGTATTACAACTGACTGGGAGTAGAGCAAAACAAATCCAGCATGTCAATGTGTCAAAAGAAGAGATGGTGGTAGTTTTATGAGTAGTTGAGATGCAGTCTATAGACAGCACAGCAGGTGCTGTGTGAATGTAGGTAGCAGACAAAGAATAGCTTGTTCCAACCTAGGAGGACCTCAAAACCCAAATGGACTTACAGACCCTGGCACTGGAGATGAGATATGTAGAACTCAACACATCTGGGAAAATATAGTGAGTGGAGGAAGAAGAGAAAGAAAAACAGACCCAGCATGAAAAGGAGATACTAATCCTTCACCAGAAATGCACTAGTCACATAATGGAGCCAAACACTAGAGACCCAGGTCAATGCAAAATGGTTTTGTCAGGTTTGTTTTATACTGGCATTTAAAAGGGAGTGTACTCGACAGCAAACTGACCAATGGCAGTGGGAGAATTTATTTTCTCCCTTACTCATTGGTAAAACAATGCATGCCGTTAGTGATATCAATTGTTTAAACTATGCTATTGCTAAATCATGTTTACTAGCATGTTTAAGACTAAGTTGTGAAATGTACAGAAAGAAGTTAAGAGAGTATAAAATAAAGGTACATGAATGTGTGAGTAAATATTTTGCAGTAATATGTATCACGGATGTAAAGTCACTACATTTGAAATGCTTGTAGTTCTTTTGGTGATGGAACAATTTGATTTTCAGACCATCAGTGTAACACTGATGAAGAGATGAGGAGGAAGAGAAACCTGTATCTAATGAGCAGGTTGAAACTGCATAGGGATGCCCAGCACTGCATATGAGTATAACGGTACCCAATGAGAAGACTAAGACATCACAGCAGGTTCCACAGAAAAAGGGTGAAGCCATAGTTTCTGATGCATATCAAAGTTTTGGGGATAATGTTTTCAAATGTAAATAAAAGGGACACACACAGTCTCACTGCCCACTGAGGAAAGGTGTAGAACAAAGGTCTTAAAAAGCAGGAAGCGGAGTGAACATTGCAACAGAGGTGGGTGGTCTGGAGACAATTGTACTTAACTATAGTAACCATGTATATTATTTAATGGTAGAATGGAAAGAGGCATTTGCCAAGAAGGGCACAGCCTGAGATATAAACTTAGTTATTTGTAGTTGTCAAAAAAGAGTGATACTAATTCAAGTCATGAGGGGCAACTTCTCAGGTACCTATGTGCAGAGTTTATCTAGATTGGGAAGGAGAACAAGAGCAAATGTAGGTACTTGTGTTTGAAGTTAAATGTGCAGGTTTTGTTCTGAAGGACTAGATATAAAATATTATGTCATCTGTTGGGTTCATTAGCTATCTGTTCAAGGGAATTTTTGTTAATTAAGTCCAAAAATGTCTGGCCATACTCTATGTTAGAGGTACCAGTACTCCAGTTAATTGCAGAGTAGTTAAATTCTTTGAAAATAATGGAATTCTTGTTAATAACATGCTTCCAGTACTATCAGGAAACAGTCATTATCATCTGAGGTTATGGAGGCAATCCTATAGCAAACTGTAAGTTGGCAGTTTGCTTTATTTATGTTGACCTGCAGTTCTAAGATTTTCATTTGTGGGTCTCTGGAATCTGTCTGGAGGTGATATGATCCTTGACACATATGAAGGCACCATCACCATTACCATCAGACCTGAATGTATAATAGGTACAAAACCCAGGAATGGAGGAAGTGCTTTATTTACATTTAAATAGAATGTCAATAATTATACAAACATGGGTACGCTCCAGGTGCAAAAGAGTCTCAAGATCACTCCGTTTGCTGTTGAGACTTTTGGTGTTGAGGAAAAACACATTAACATGATTCACATTTGTAGTTTGATTAATTTGCTACATTGACATTCATTAACTGGAATCTGCCTAATAAAATGGCACTGCTTTAGCCATTTTGTGGAAATCTTTGAATGCAAGGTACTGGCCATCCCTTGTAAAGCAAGCTGGACTATCAGTCAACTCACTATCATTCCATATGACATACCATATATAAGAGCCCACTAGAATGACAACAACTATTCAGCAAATTGGAGAGGCCAATTATCCTTTTTTGTACCTAGACATGCTTCTTGGTAAAGAAAGGATTCCACTAAGGACCAGAGTCTTACCTGCATTTGTCAGATGCATAGAACATTCTAGCATGTTTAATTGCATGTCCCTTAGAGTTTTGCATCTCAGATCATTCACGTGTACAGTGACCACCACCATGTCATAGTCATAGTCATATTTGCCCTGGGAGAGGGTCTTTATGGCCCTTGTAACATCAGAGATTCTGACACCTGAAAGATAACTTACTGTAACCTTATTCTTGTTCAGACTTGTGAGAGTGGACTATGCCTAACCACTAAGTCACTATGACATTTTTATTAGCAGAGTGTTTAAGAGTTGAAGACTGGGGGATCTGACCCTTGGTGACTTAATGTTGTAGTTGTGCAGGGTGCAGACAAGTTGGAGGATATTGGCTGAGACTTATTTTTACTAAATTTTAGGAGGCTTTGGTAGATATTTTGTAACAGATTCAGAGTATGACATTTTAAGGTGATATTGTTGAAAAAGTGGTAGCAGTGAAGATGAAGGTGTGAGGGTATGATGCCCACTGTGTATGGTTTTAGGTGAGAGGGATGCCTTCATGTTACTTAAATATTATCACCTTTCACAGACGGGAGTTGTGTGTTAGGTAATAGTTCATTATCAGCGAGCAGTTCATAATTGAGTGAGGACATTGAGTTCTAAGATACTTGCAACAGAAGGGAAACAATTTGGATGACCTCCCATAATGTCTAGTGCTTCAGGTATTAGATGAAGAAATTCACAGGTAAGGTAAATGCGACTAAGTTGCTTAATTTAAATTTTGGAAAAGAGCACAGTCTATACTAATGTAAGGACGTTCCCTATGCCTAATCTGGTATATTTTCATAACTAATGAAGTCACCTTCCCAAAAATTGTCAAAATGTGCCTGAGGATGGGCTAGATTTAGGAAGTACAGCTATGCAAGTGTCATAGGGAAGAGAAAATGTGTCAGTTTGATCAGGACCAAAAGCACTGTGTAAAAAACATGTACCAACAGACATATAGGGCAGAAAAGTTTATCATTTCTAAAAGTAACTTTAACCAACTAAAATTAAACTGTTAGGAAATGGTCTAAATTTCATTCCAAAATCAGAAATAGATCTGGATTCATCTTTAGGCATAAGCTACTTTGTAAGATATATTAAGTGGAAACTCAGTTGCAAAGATACTGTAAAGACATTCAAAGGAATTCCATAAGGTACAAGCTAAATATCTAACTGTAATGTCACTGTGAACTACTCCACCCTCCTTGTAAGTGAAAGCTTAGAAACTTAAATGTGGGATGGTTTCATTATTATTAAATTTTAACAAGAATAGAAAGAAGGCCTTGATTAGTGTAATGAACAAGATCAATCAAAAAGGCAAATAATGAAGGAGTTTTTTAGTTAGACATTTAGGTATGACTGTTATATTTTTCAGTTAATGATAAGAAAGAACTTTATTTATAGAGAGAAGGATGAAATATTTTAAAGAGATCTAAAGCAGGTATAAATAGATATTCAATGGTTTATTATTCAGTCCTGTTTTCAGATGTGCTACATAATGTAACTATTAATTGTCTGGTTTGGCCAGTCTTCTATATTATACTAAAGATGCATAGAGGCCTAACAAGCTGTCCTTTACAGCCTATTGTCTTGTTAAGGAGTATATAACAGACTGCTCTTTTTCACACCTTTCTCCAATGATGTGTGTGTGTGTGTGTGTGTGTGTGTGTGTGTGTGTGTGTGTGTGTGTGTGTGTATGAGTGTGTGTACAATGTGGAAGGAGTTCAACTCTTGCAGTGGAGTTGACTATGGGTCAGGAATGTGGAGGACGTGGACTGGATCACTTCTACTAATTCCAGGTGATGTTGGGGACTCATCCTGAGCCTTCAGCTGTGGGACAGGAAAGTGTGCCCTCATTTGTTAGCTTTTCTGACAATGTCACTGTGTCCTCAGACACCGCTAAGTGTATGGTGCCACCATTGTCAGTCTCTTCTGATCTGCTGACATCAGGCAGGTGTGAATTTGTAATAATTACTCTCCCAGTGAAACCTGTAAATGCATAAAAATAACATATCAGTGTTAAAGCCCATACATGTGCGAATTCCACCCCACTGTGACACACAGACTGCAAAAAAGCTAAGAATATATGCAGCCTATGGATAAATTCATATCATGTGGTGCTGTCTGCCCTTGTTGCAGCCCTGATGTCTCTGTGTGACAGAAATGGATGTCTATGTCTGAGGAAACCATGCTGCAGCTGTAGGCAGTGTCCTATAGGTCTGGTATGTTCCACTGTTCACCCAGGGTATCTCCAACTACCACTCAGGCAGTTGTAGCTTTTGGGGCAGAATTGTTTTCTGTTGCAACATTGGTGTCCTTGGATGACATAGCTGTAGAGGGGCATGTCTGAGTAGGCATGCAAAAGTACTACCCAATGCCCAACAGGAATATCATGTGCTAGTATTCACCTGGAGCATCCACTGCAGACACCCAGACAGTCATCATCAGCCCAGCTGCCCCATCCAGCCTACCAGCTGGTATGAGAGTCCTCTCAGTTTCACCACTGATGGATACCAGGAATTTCTCAAAGTCTGTGAGATGCCACTGTGCTGGGGGCAAAGCACTTCTTCATTAAATTGTTCCTTGCTATTTTTTGAACCTTCATTTTTGCATGTAGGATCATGTCAGTTACCCTTTAATGCACCTGTACCATTGTTCCCTTGTATCCACCCATTGCACTCTTATCATACACTAGTCCCTGCCACACCTGGTCTTGAAAGGCCTTGTATTCATTAATCTTGCCAGGATATCTCTTATGCGTGTCTAGAACTGGATGTCACATCTAACTCACCTGTGTGGTGAAGTTCTCCAGCCATTTTGGGGTTTTTTTGGGGGTCCATGACAGGTCATGATCACCCGTGGGTACACATGTGGATCAGTGTAAATATGCAGGACTGTCCATGGCTGTCAACACCTTCCTCTTTACTAATCTTAACAGACCTATTACGGGCACAACCTTGTGTACTGCCATCAGGTAACAACTCTGATGCTGTACCATGTTATAGCAGCTGTGGATATGTAAGACAGTTGCGGTATCCCTTGCACTTGGGTCAATATCATGGCTTGTGCAATGTGTACTTGAAACCCATTAATCCCACTGGCCTGTCTTGCTGTCTGCATGTATGCACAACACTGTGTAGACTGACAGGGCAGGATTGTGGCTAATCCTGTTCCCTGCCTGGAAGTACACCTCACAAAGAACTGCACACTCTCTTGCAGTTATGCCCTGGCTGCATGCCAACTCAACAGGACTCAGATCAGTTGTACATGATATTTGTGCCCTGTATGCAAGAACAACCCCCTCCCACATGACTGGAATCTGTTCTGCTTGTTTCCTGTGCCCAGGATAAGTGAACACTCCCACAGGACTGCAACCAGTCCAACCTGTTCTTTGTGTCTTGTCCTTTTGATTCCTCCAGCCTGTTATACTCCTGTTATGGCCACTGCAATGCTACCATGCACTCACTGCACCACTGTGTGATAGTGTCTGTGGCAGCAACACCTCATGGAGCAGTGACTGCAATGCTGGGAGCTATTACCACACTCTGTTTGCTGTCACTTTCCTTAAATGGCAGTACTCTCTGATATCCACTATCCTCTGTGTTGCTTGCCGTAATGTAGCCTCCCATAAAATGGCAACTATGTTTTTTATAATTTTAACGTTGAACTCATAGTCATGAGCATTAAGCTAATGAGGTGATTTAGCAACGTTGTCTCTGAATTATACAAAAAATTCAATGTGTTGTCACCCCTATTCAGTAATAAACAGCTTGTTCTAGCTTGTGCACGGGCAATGACATCACAGAGTGTGCAGTGTGTGTGTGTGTGTGTGTGTGTGTGTGTGTGTGTGTGTGTGTGTGTGTGTGTGTGTGTGTGTGTGTGTGCAGCTGTGGAGATTGGGTGTGCTACTACAAATTTGCAGTTTAGTAAAGACTATGGTCATTGTGCTACCCAGATGACCATCATGTCTGTGCATGTGAATGGAGGTCATTTAAGGTGTGTATACCTGTACAGCATGACTGAGGTAAAGTCTCCCTTCCCTATGCTACTGATGATGTTCTTCATGCCATTATAGTTAGGTATCATGCTACTGTGCTACTAGTCAATGTATGCCATGTGGTTTCCATAATATGTTGCAATGTGCTTTGTCTATCGTTTTCTCTTGGACTGGACCTGCTGAGTGAATATAGCCAATGCAGGATCTGATTTTGGCAGGGTTTTCACAAGGTACAGTCTTCTTCTCTTTCAGCTGTTCCCATTAGGGTTCGCCACAGCAGATCATCTGTTTCCATTTCTTCCTGTCCTCGGCATATTGCTCTGTCACACCATCTGCCTGCATGTCCTCTCTCACCATGTCCATAAACCTTATCTTAGGCCTTCCTCTTTTCTTCTTACCTGGCAGCTCCATCCTCAGCATCTATTTCCCAATATACTCATCATCCCTCCTCAGCACATGTCCAAACCAATGCAATCTCACTTCTCTGACTTTGTCTCCAAACTGTCCAACCTGAGCTGACCCTCTAATATACTGATTCCTAATCCTGTCCATCCTTGTCACACCCAGTGCAAATCTTAACATCTTTAACTCTGCCACTTCCAGCTCTGACTCCTGCCTTTTTGTCAATGCCATCTTCTCCAACCCATACAACATAGCTGGTCTCACTACCCTCTTGTAGACCTTCCCTTTCACTCTTACTGGTACCCGTCTGTCACAAATCACTCTTGACACTCTTCTCCACCCATTCCACCTAGTCTGTACTCTCTTCTTCAACTCTCTTCCACACTCACCATTACTCTGAACTGCTGATCCCAAGTACTTAAACTCATCCACCTTCACCAACTCAACTCCATGCATCCTCACCATTCCTCTAGCCTCCCTCTCATTCACACACACATATTCTGTCTTAGTCCTGCTGACCTTCATTCCTCTACTCACTAGAGCATATCTCCACCTCTTCAGGGTCTCCTCAACCTGGTCCCTACTTTCACTACAGATCACAATGTTATCTACAAACATCATAGTCCATGGAGCCTCCAGTCTGATCTCATCTGTCAACCTGTCCATCACCATTGCAAATAAGAAAGGGCTCAGCGCTGATCCTTGATGTAATCCCACCTCCACCTTAAATGGATCTGTCACTCCCACTGCAGACCACCACTGCACACTACCCTTGTACATATCCTGTACCACTCTTACATACTTCTCTGCCACTCCTGACTTCCTCATGCAATACCACAACTCCTCTATAGGCACCCTATCATATGCTTTCTCCAAGTCCACAAAGAAACAATACAACTCCTTCTGGCCTTCCCTATATTTCTCCATCAACAGTCTCAGAGCAAACATCTCATCTGTAGTGCTCTTTCCCAGCATGAAACCATACTGCTGATTGCTAATCATCACCTCCCTTCTTAATCTAGCTTCCACTACTCTTTCCCATAACTTCAAGCTGTGATTGATCATTTTTTTCCCTCTGTAGTTACTACAACTCTGCACATCACCCTTATTCTTAAAAATAGGTACCAAAACACTTTTTCTCCACTCCTCAGGCATCCTCTGACTTTCCATGATTTCAGTAAACAATCTGGTTAAGAACTCCACTGCCATTTCTCCTAAGCACCTCATATGGTACAGTATTGATTGCAAAATCCTTATACTTGCTACATACAAACCACCTGCTGGAGAATTATGAAGGTTCCCTATACAAAGTGGATGCCTGTCATGTGTTTTCAAGGGCACTGATTAATGTCTCTGATATCACCCACACTGCTGAGCATTGCCAGGATAAATGTAATGATCTGTGGAGGCACCACAAGAGGTAGAGACATACTTCTCAACTGTCCAGATTTTTGCAAAATGTCCACAATTTTGCCTCATATTTTTGGTCTATTTTTCATAAAATTTGTAGTTTTCTGACAATTCATTGAAGATTGAATTCACAAAATAATGACAAAAAGTTGAGTTCCAGATTTCATATTAGGGTGGCACAGTGGTGCTGAAATTAGCATTGTTGTCTCACAGCAAGAGGTTCTCTGGTTCATTTCTGAGATGGGGTGCCTTCTGTGTGGGGTCTGCGTGTTCTCCCTACATTTGTGTGGGTCAGCTTTGGGTGCTCTGGTTTCCTCCCGCATTCAAAAAAAATGCATCTGGAGTGTTTCTTCCCAGGCCATTGCTGAAAATTAACTCTATCCCAGTCAGACTTTCCTGGTAAACAAACATTAAATAAAATGAATAAATATCATTCTGAAAATTAACACAACACTCTTTGTTCTATTAAGTTTATGGGAACAATATTTAAAATATTACCCTATTTTTGGGCCTTTGTTCCATTATTTCTTTTGGCTTTGTCCAGATTTTTTGTGCTAAGAGGTTGGTAAAGCCTCCACATTACAATAGTCAATCTATTTTTTTTTTTTTTTTGCTGAATAACTGTACAGGACATCTGAAAACATATTTGTCATTGATATGCCATGCTTGTTATTTATTTATTTTATATTTGATTACCGGGTTGGTCTGTAGCTGACTGGGCAATCAGGTACCCGTTTTCAGCAGAGACCCGGGTAGAAAAGCTCCACATACATGACAATCATAAAAAATACAAAAGCTCCACATATATGATAAAAATACAAAAGTCAGAGATGAGTACAAATTAATAGAGCAAACAACAGTATATCATAGCATAATATGATAACTTACTAAAGTGTACAATATATAGAGTGTACAGTAGTAAAACAGAAAATATAATGTATTTGAGTAAGAAAGTGCAGTAATAATATATACAGTTATATGCATACATTTACAAATACAATTTGTTATGGTAAAGTTTTTTTCTATGTGTTTGACCTTTGAGTAGTGCCAGAGGAAGATTTATCTGAATGGTGGTAGTAGGGCTAGCCATGGTCAGTACAGGTACATTTCCAGATGAGATTGAGGTGGGGTTTTAATTATGTTTTAAAGACAGGACTGCTGTTTTGTAATCTGATATCTGGTGGAAGAGAATTCCAGATTTTAGCAACTGTGTAGGAGTATTGGGATTGACCAGAACTGTATCTACACTTAGCTACTTCAAGAAGGGCTTTGTTTGTGGATCTTAGTTGGCGAGCAGAATTGTGAAAGTTGAGTAAGCCTGAGAGATCAGGAATCTTGTTTGGGTGGTACAGCAAATAATGAGCCATGGAGAATTGGTTATAGTTTAGTAAGTTGGGTTGTTCTAGCCAACCTAATTGTTTTAGTGAGTGACAGTGGTGGGAGCAGAAATTAGAGTTGGTTGCCAATCTAGCTATTTTATTATAGCACATGGACAATTTGTGTACGTCTGCCTTGTTAAGGTTTGTTAGTACAAGGGATGCATAAAGCAATGTAAAGAGAAGGTGAGTTCTGGATATAGTAATTTTGATGTTTTTGGTTGGATAGTTTTTGCAGCGGTATAGGGTTCTACGTTTTTTATGGACTTTGGATATGGTTTGTGCTATATGTTTGCCAAACTTTAGGTTTTGGTCAAGTATTACACCAAGAAGTTTAGCTTGTGATACCGGGAAGATTTTGGTGTTATTGTCAGAATTGACAGAGAAAAGAGCAGACAAATCAGTAGTTTTGGTAGGGTGGGAAAGCATAAGTTGAGTCTTTTTGGGCTTAAGTATTAGTTGTGAGTTTTTTAACCAGTTTTTAATATTGGAGAAAGCCTCTTGGGTTTTAGTCTAGAGTGTTTGGAGTGTGGGGGCTGAGCAGATCAGTGTAGTAGCATCTGCATATTGTACTATTGTATCTTGCTGGGTGGTGGTGTGGAGGGTGTTTGTAAAGATATTAAATAGTAGGGGTCCCAGTATGGATCCTCATGGTACACCTACTGTTACTGGAAAAGGGGGGAGAGGGAATTAGCCACTTAACTGCTTGTTGGCAGTTGGATATGTAGTCTTTAAACCAGAGCAACAAGGGGTTGTTTGGGTTGAGTTCGGTTAAGATAGTAAGTAGTTTGCTGTGGGATACTGCATCGAATGCTTTGGACAGATCAAGGAAGGTGGCAGACACTAGGTTTCCTTGGTTTCTATATTGATTGATAGTGTTTGTGAAGGATATGAGTGCTGTGGTAGTGCTATGGAATGGGCAAAAGCCATGTTGGGTGTTGGTGAGGAAACTATTTGTAAGTAAATGTATCATCAGCTGAGAATGGATACATTTTTCAAGGATTTTTGATAGGGGGATAAGATTGCTATGGGGCGGTAGTTGGTAAGTTCGATTGAGGGTCCACCTTTGTGTAAGGGTTAAAGGGTATTATGTAGGATGTTTTCCAAAGTGCTGGAATTGTATGCTCGTTGATAGACTCATAAGTATCAAGATGGGATAAGCTATAACACTAGCGGCAGTTGTGAGGTACTCTGCAGGGAGTTTGTCGATTGTCAAAGTGGTGGGTTTTAGTTTAGTGAGGTGCATGTATATTGTGTTGGTAGGAACTGGTTTGAGAGTGAATGGAGGATATTTGTTTGGGTTGCTGATTGGTTGCGGGAATGTGCAAGGCTGGCTGTTGCTAGTTAGGTTTAGGATGGAAGAAGTGAAGTAGTGGTTAAATTGGGTGGCTATCACTACATTATCTCCTCTGACATTGGGGAGAGGGGTAGTGGGTTTGCCTGGTTGCAGTTTTGGGGGGTTAGTGGTATGTTTTACTTGTAGCTTTGTGTAGTGATTTTTCTTATCTTGCCTTATCTGTTATTTTGCTTTACGTAGTTTAAGGAAAATGTGCCTGTTGTGATCGGTCATATTGTGATATCATGTATTTATTCATTTATTTTTGAAATAGTGCAGGAAATTGCAGAGAAAGGGATGCCCTACCAGTGGTGGTGTGTACATGCACTGTATTTACTGTATAACTGTGTTTGAACTACTTTGTATTCAGTAAGTGGCTCTACATGCCGTGCAGAGCAGCACAAACATGGTAAACATCATGGCATGCTAATTACAACATAAGCAGCTGAATTGTATGCTAATCAACCAATCCAAGATGGAGGAGCTCTTCAACACGTAGCCTTAGTGCAGGTTTTGTCTGCGAATTCCAAAACTTATTGGAATACAGCCATGCAGAGTTGTCTACACTGAAAGAATGTTAGGGATTGCTGTTGCTCTTATTTATGTGTATGTGCAACAGGCCCAAATCTATGCTGCTGCTGCTGCTGCTAATAGACCACAGCCAAGAAGGAGAAGGGTATTTAGATCTCCTTTAACATTTCGTGGTCTCCATGAGGTGGAAATTGTAGAGTGGTACAGGGTGGCTAGAGACACACTACAGGAACTTTGCAACATCTGTTGCCCTGGACTGAGAACAAGGGCAAACTGAGGAGAACCAGTGTTGGTGTAGACTAAGGTATGTGTAGCACTTAGAATATTAGCTACAGAAACCTTCCAGAGACCAACAGGGGACATGTTGGGGGGGTATCATAGTCATCAGCATCCGGGATCTTACATCAATTTCTGAATGCTATACTACAACATGCCTGTGGCTGCATATATTTTTCCCGTACACTTGAGGACAGAGCCACAACTATATAGGAGTACTACACTGTAGCAAACTACGCTGAAGTCTTGGGTGACATAGATTGCATGCACATTGAAATCAAAGCATCACCCTGGGAACAGGGAAGGGTATACATAAACAGAAAGGGCTTCCACTCCATTAACTGTCAGGTCATGTGTAATGCTAAGGGAATCATCCTGAATGTGTGTGCTGGCAACCCAGGCAGTTGCCACGACTCGCATATCTGGCACAACTCCCAACTGTATCAGATGTTCGCTGGGGGGATATCCCACAGGGTCATTTACTGGGGGATGCAGGTTATGTACTAGAACCATGGCTGATGACTCCCATCATAAATGCACACACACACCAACTGAAGAATGCTACAATGAGGCACATGCTCAAACAAGAAATATCACAGAGCATGTATCTGGGCTGCTGAAGTCATGGTTCTAATGCCAAGATACATCTAGGGGAGCCCTGCAGTATAATCCCTGTACATGTGCTGAAATCTTAACTGCCTGTGCCATTCTTCACAATATTATTCTGAGAAAACAGCTTCAGCAGGAACACCAAGGGGAAGGGCCACACATCCTACCACCACTGGCAAGGTCACCACAGCCATACGCAGGTGAGGAGTCAGAGGGGGAATCAGCAGCCGCTGTGGGTGTAAACAGATGTAGACGTGAGAACTGGTCAAAAGGCAATAGCTAGTACTACTTTAACTCAAAATTCTTAACGATCCTTGATCACCATGCACCAAAGCGTTCCATCAAAATTAAATCTAAACCCGCTCCATGGCTTACAAAGAAAACCAGGCAAAATATTCAACACAGAAATAAAGTTTGGGCACTATGGAGAACAACTAAAAACCCCATAGATCAGCAACAATTCAGGCAAAAAAGAAATGAGACAAAGAAAGCTATACTTGAAGATAAAAAAATTTTTACTGCCACCTCCAACAAACCAACCAAAATAATCCACAAAAGATCTGGGCTAACATAAACAGACTACTTCGACCAGGCCAATCCACAACACTACCCCCTGTAGGAGCAAATCCAGTCAATCTAAAACAAACTGCTAAGGCTTTTAATACCTTCTTCACAGAGACCATCCAAACACTTGCTAATCAACTAACAGCCGATAGCTCTGCCCTTCCAACCTTTACTACTAACTCACTTCCAACACAACCTGCAACCTGTCCCAACTTCCCTCATCTGCAATGTTTTACATAAGCTAAAACCTACTACCCCCTCAGCTGACCAGCTACCTGCTGAATATCTGCAAAAAGCAGCTAAAGCCATAGCATATCCTGTATCACTGCTGATAAACAGAACCATACAAGAAAGCACTATTCTCACCATCTGAAAAATCTCCCACATTATCCCCCTACACAAGGGTGGAAACTGCATAGAATATTCTAACTAGCGTCCTATAGTACTACTCTCCCCATTAGCTAAAATAATGGAAGAGTGTATCCATAGACAGTTACTAGACCATCTACTTCACAACAATTTACTGGCCAAATGTCAACATGGCTTCAGTCCTTTCCACAGTACGACAACTGCACGTCTATCCTTCACTGACAGCATCAATAATAACTGTAATAACAATCTTCTCTCTTCAGCACATTTCATCGACCTTTCAAAAGCATTCGACATGGTCAACCACCATCTACTATTTAATATACTAAAATCCTTTTCTCTGGATACAATGACTGTAAAATGGATCCAGTCCTACCTGGACAATAGACAACAGGCAGTGCTATGGGACAACAACCTATCATCCCATCTCCCTGTTACCCTAGGTGTTCCTCAGGGCTCTATATTGGGCCCTCTCCTTTTCTCATTATTTATCAATGACCTTAACCTAGCTATTCCTCCAGCTAACTGTATACAATATGCAGATGATTTGACAATAATCTGCTTAGCTAAATCTCAATCCCAACTGCAGACTCTAACACAGACAATGTTTAATACAACAGAAAACTGGTTTCTCCAATGCTGCCTGCTCTTGAACCCCCCAAAAAAACAAACTCCTCCTCTTCACTCCTACCTGTAAGTCACCTCCAATAAACTTTTCAGTCTTATCCAACAATGGTATACTCATATCTCCTGATCCAGCAACTAAACTTCTAGGGGTAACCATTGATAACAACCTGAACTTTGAAATCCACATCAACAATACCATAAAAACTGTCAACAGGAAACTATGCTCCCTTTATAGGATTAAACACTTTCTCTCCCCACCAGCCAGAAGCACAATTGCTCATCCCCACCTTATCTCCACACTTCTCTATGCTTCTTCAATATATGCTAACCTGTCAAAAAATAACCTTAATAAGCCAGCAAACTCATATAACAGCATTGCCAGATTTGCTACTGCTTCCCCCTTCAGGACCCATCACTGCTATAACCTGAAACAGATACATTGGTTAGAGCTTCAGGATCAGATTCACTTTAACCAACTCACCATTGCCCACAAGACCCTCTTCCAACCTACCAATACCGCAATACTTTCTAGCCTCATTACCCAATATAAAAACCTTGCGAATTTATGCTTATCTAATAAACTACTTGTATCAACATATAAATCTAACAACATTTCAGGAGATGCTCTGTTCTCTAATGCAGTTGGAAGATATTGGAACCAACTCCCTCGTGAACCTACATCACTGTCTTCCTTTACACTTTTTAAGCACAATCTTAAACTCTATCTTAAAAGTCATTGGTTATGTCCCTGTACAAATCCAGACTAATCTCATCCTAGATCCCTGTTACCTTCACTAAAGGCCTAATACCTGCTCTGTCTGTGTCTTTCTCTATCAAGGTCTATCATTGGTATAAATATATCTTATCCTAATAGAGATAATTTAACATATCTAGTTAAAATCTTCTGTATATAAAATCTACAACATCTTGCCTAAGGCTTGCAACAAGATTTGTTTAAACTGTGATCATTTTTGAACGGTTGAAACTTGAAGTATTTTCATAGGTTCATAGGTAGATACTAGGCTATCTGCCCTAGGGCATTTATAAGCCTAGCCAGAGTGTATTTGGCTTCTGCCTCCCTATTAGATTAGCCAACTGTACCTCTGTAAAGTAGGTCACAGAAGGTACCCTTTTAAGATTAGTTTACTGTGCCTCTGTCTAGCAGGGACACAGAAGAGATCCCAGGGGTGAATTTGCAATTTCCCATCCACGCATCCAGATTTTGCTTGAAGAGGGTCAGCGAGGGGCTATGTCTAACATGAATTGGGATTCTATTCCAGAGTGAGGGGTGCCTCTGGGAAATGAATCTGTCCCTCCAGCATGTCCTATTTATTTTTCTGCTGAGGTTTAGGTCCCCGGAGCGTGTAGCTCTAAGGGACTTGGATTTTTTGAGGTGAAGCATGTCCATTAATTCTGGGTTTGACATGGCTTTGTACATCAGGCATAGATCGCCTCTGAGTAGGCGGTAAGCAACTGAGTAGAGCTGGAGTTTCTTTAGTCGAGCTGCATAGGACATCTGTTTGTAGCCCATGATCCTCTTGTTGAGGTACTTTTGGGGTCTCTCCAGTTGCTGCAGGTGTCGGGTAAGGTACATCCCAAAAGGGGCATTGTATTCAATTATGGGCCTGATAAGTGACGTGTAGAGGGGCACAATGACCTCTCTTGATCTAGATGCGAACCCTTTCGTGATAAGGTGGGCTATATAGAAGGTCTTTCTAACTACTTTGGCAATTTGATTATCAAAGGAGAGATTACTATCTACGTTGGTCCCCAAATCTCTAATTACTTCTTCCGTACTTAATGGATTACCACCTATGTGGCAATTTGTAGGCACCTTGTTTTTCCCAAAGGGGATGACTATGCACTTTTTAGCATTTAGCTTGAGGCTGTGGCTCTGGCACCAAGCATCCGCTCTGTGAGACCCTTTTGGAGGATGCTTGTGTCAGCTGGAGATTCGACTATAGCCCTCAGTTTGCAGTCATCTGCGAACTTTATCAGCCATAATCCCCCCGTGTTAGCCTGAACCTCAGAGAAGTATATACCGAACAAGAGAGGTCCCAGAACTGAGCCCTGTGGGATGCCACTTGTAACTGGTTTGGATTCAGACATGGCACCTGCGATTCTGACCTTGTGGGTTCTATCTCTGAGCCAGTTTGCAACCCATCTTGTGATATAGGGGTTGATATTTAAGCTGGTAAGCTTATTTATGATGCCTGAGTAGGGTATTGTGTTGAAGGCTTTTGCGAGGTCCAGGTAGGCTGTGTGGACTACCTTGCCCTCATCTATGGCTTTGGTAACTGTTTCAAAGAAATCAACTAGGATTAAGAGGCAAGATCTGCCCTTAACAAAGCCAAATTGGGTAGGGTCCAGTGTCTGGAGGCTCCCAATGTCTTTGTTTATGAGTTCCATGATAATACGCTCCATAGCTTTACAGACCAGACTAGTCAGGCTTATGGGGCGATAGTTACCGGGGTCCATTGTGGCACCACCTTTGTGGAGTGGGACCACTGTAGCTGTATGCCATTCTTTGGGTACATATCCTGTAGTAAGGCTAAGTTTGAACAGTGACTTAATGTGAGGGTTCAGTTCTTCTTGGAGCTCATGTAAGACACAGCCTGGGACACCGTCCAGTCCCATAGATGCTGTGTTTTTTGCTTTGGAGAGGGCAGCTTTCACCTGTGCATCTGTGATGTCAGGGAGGTTACATTCAGTTAGGATAGGCATTTGCTCCTTTGGGTGGAAGGGGGGGGAGAAGTTTGCGTTGAATCTGTCTGCCAGGATGTTGGCTATGTCTGTAGGTTCAGTATATTTTGTACCATTATGCAACAATTCAGAGCATATCTGGGAGTTTCCACCCATGTTCCTGACATAACTAAAGAAGGCCTTGTGATTATCTTTAGTGTCTAAGGCAATTTTTCTTTCGAAACTGGCCTTTGATGATTTTATGAGGGATCGAAGTTTCTTGCTAATACTGATCAGAGATGCCTTCCCTTTTTGGGATTTTGCTCTGTCATGTAGTAGCTTCCTCCTTCTGTTGTATAGTTTATTTATGGCCGGGGTCCACCAGACCGGTCTCCTGTTTTTGGAGGAGTGAGTCTTGGTTTGATTTGGGATAGCATGATCCATGCATTCCTGCAGGTACTCATAGAATGCATTTGTAAAGGATTCTGCGGATTGGGCTGTATTATCCTCTGGCCCAGGGGCTTTGAAGGATTCCACCTCAGTCTTGAGAAGTGCAAAGATGGCTTTTGAGAAATTCTTTACAGTTATTTCCTTGGCTGGGGGTGGGGACAGGATATGGATGTCCAGGGAAATTTGTTTATGGTCTGATCTTATCAATGAGGGGTTTACCTCTGGTGTGGAACATAGAGTCCCCATGTTGGTGATGACCAGGTCCAATATGTTGTTCCCTCTTGTGGGAGTGGTGACCAGTTGTTCCATTGCGTTAGAGTTTATAAATTCAAGGAACCATTGGGCGAGGGTGTTTGGGCTTGAATAGTTTTCCCAGTCAATGTTTGGGTAGTTGAAGTCACCCAATAACATAGTGGTTGGAGAGACCTTCAGATTCTCCAGTGTTCTCAGCAATGCCAAGTGGGGTTCCTGTAATAGGGAGGGTGTTCTGTAGCAGGCTACAAACTGAAAGGCAGTTTTGCCCGCTGTTAGTTGCACATGGATGGTTTCCGATGCTTCATGCAGTGCCACTAACCTGGAGGTGTAGGTATCTTAGATGAATATAGATACTTCCCCTCTTGTAGTGCTTCGGTTCGAGTTTTGGGGCCAAAACGCATGGTATGAGTTATAACCTGGTAGTGCTGGGGTTCTCTCAGGAGCCTTGAACCAGGTTTCTGTTATTGCACAGACATCAATGTTCTCCATACTGAGGAGAGCCTTGAGTGCGTGCATCTTGAGGTTTAGACTTCTGGCATTGAATAGCATTACCTTTAGTTTTTCTATCCTTGGGTTGTCTATGGAGGTGGGTTTGTCCTTTGAGCCTTGCCTAAAAAAGGCACAATGGGGGTGGCAAGAGCCTTGTCCAGTATACGAAAGTCTAAAGGTGACAGGTGCAAGCTGTCCCTAGTGAAGCAACGTGGCTTGTCGAGCATGTCATCCCAGGCTGACAGACACTGGATCCCCTTTGAATGAAACCAATACTTTAGCCAATTGTTGAAACTGATCATTTTGTCTTTATACTGTGGCATCATTCTTGGTGAGGGCAAGATGCTACTCAAGGTCAGGGTCATACCACCCTGGGCTACATGGTCAGAGAGCTCCTCTATGTCTCTTTTCATGTAGTCTAGGGAGGTATGTCTCAGGTCATTCACACCAGCATGGACAATGACAGAGTCATACTTGTACTTGCTTTGGAGTGACCTGAGTGCTTGCATTATGTGGCAGATCCTGGCACCCAACAGGCAGCTTACAGTGACCTTTTCATTCTTCAGTCTGGTGAGCAGGACGTCAGTGTGCCAGACAATAGAGTCCCCTATAACAAGTGTATTTGGTGTGTTGTTTGGCCTTAAGGGCTGTGACTGTGAGGCACACTGATATTGTGAGATATGTGATTCGTGGGTATTGTTGAGGGGTGGCTGTTGCTTGGATATCTGCTTAGGAGGTCTTTGCTGTTTAGGCAGATTTTTATTTAGAGCCTCCGAGTATGTTTTTGTGTGTTTATGTGTTGGGTATGCAGATGCAATAGGTCTGTGTGAGACTGGATTTGTGGTGTGGGTGGTTTCTTTTCCTCCTGACTGACTGTGCCAGTCTTGGGTTGAGAGAGCTCTGCCTCCAGTTTGGCTGTGTAACTGCATCTCTCACATGTATTAGAGTTTGTTGGAAGGAGGAGAGGGTTGTCTGTGTACATAAGGCAATTGTAACATTGCCTCAAAATTCCCAGATTCACCAGCTGGACTGGAGAGTAACCATGAAACTGACCCTTGGACATACCAGATTAGTATAGGGAACTGTTTTTGTACTGATCAGATTAGGGAAGTGAACTGATTTTTCACTTGATCAGGAAGGACCAATCGGGAGCCTAATACTTATGAGAAGTCAAGGAGGGTGTAGTGCTTTAGTTAGTTAGTGTTTCCTTATAAGAGCTGAGCAAGTGCAGGTCTTTAGAAAGAGAATAGAGTGATTACTTTGAGAGTTTGAACAGTTCTAAGGGAAAAAGTGAAGAGCAGACTTTGTGGAGCCTGGAATAGATTATACCTGTTTAGGCGGCGCTGCCTGACGCTGCTCAGTGCGCAAAACCGCGCAAAAAGAGAGTTGTAGGGTTTTAAGAGAGAGAGATCAAGGAGTTTAGAATTGACCCAAAATGGCCAATAAAACTACAGCTTCTAGGTAGTAACCACTCTTCCAGGAACAGGCAGGCTGTTCAGTGTTAACCACTCCCACTGGTGAACATAGAGACTTCTCTTTAGCCCAAGCAAGCACTGGCCTTCTAGAAACTTCCAAACAGTTCAGAACAACAAATCTGTAACTGAACTTTGTTAACTTTCAGAAAGTGGGAAAAAAGCAAGATTTTTTTTTTTTTTTTTGTAGTTTAAAGGTAGCAGAGATACACAAGCAGCAAAATAATCACAACAGTGCAATAAATGACCCCACACTTGAGTGCTAGGCCAAAATCAGGTAAAATGCAGTTTTTTAGAGAAAAAAATGATTTTAAATTAAGTGCAACACAGGAAATGCAGTAAATAGGCTCTAGAAGTGTTCCAAGTACTGTTACTGTTACAGATATAAACTTTAGCAAGCCGGAAAATGCCAAAAAGTAGGCGGCAAAGCAGTAACACTTAACAAAAAATCAGAAGAAAATACTTAAAATCACAAAAGTGGCTCCTTTTCTTCTCTCAGCATTTTCTCCCCTTGGTAGGTGCTTCAGCAACAACTAGCAAGCCTGAAAAGATGCCAAAACCACGAGGCAGCTGGGTTTTAAGAGAGACAGATTAAGGAGTTTAGAATTGACCCAAAATGGCCAGTAAAACTACAGCTTCTAGGTAGTAACCACTCCTCCAGGGACAGGCAAGCTGTTCAGTGATAACCACTCCCACTGGTGAACACAGAGTCTTCCCTTTAGCCCAAGCAAGCTCTGGCCTTCTAGAAACTTCCAAACAGTTCAGAACAGCAAATCTGTAACTGAACTTTCTTAACTTTCAGAAAGTGGGAAAAAAGCAAGATTTTTTTTTTTTTTTCTTTTTGTTGTAGTTTAAAGGTAGCAGAGATACACAAGCAGCAAAATAATCACAACAGTGCAATAAATGACCCCACACTTGAGTGCTAGGCCAAAATCAGATAAAATGCAGTTTATAGAGAAAAAAACGATTTTAAATTAAGTGCAACATAGGAAATGCAGTAAACAGGCTCTAGATATGTTCCAAGTACTGTTACTGTTACAGATATAAACTTTAGCAAGCCGGAAAATGCCAAAAAGTAGGCGGCAAAGCAGTAAAACCTAACAAAAAATCAGAAGAAAATACTTAAAATCACAAAAGTGGCTCCTTTTCTTCTCTCAGCATTTTCTCCCCTTGGTAGGTGCTTCAGCAACAACTAGCAAGCCTGAAAAGATGCCAAAACCACGAGGCAGATGGGTTTTAAGAGAGACAGATCAAGGAGTTTAGAATTGACCCCAAATGGCCAATAAAACTACTGCATCTAGGTAGTAACCACTCCTCCAGGGACAGGCAGGCTGTTCAGTGTTAACCACTCCCACTGGTGAACACAGAGACTTCCCTTTAGCTCAAGCAAGCACTGGCCTTCTAGAAACTTCCAAACAGTTCAGAACAGCAAATCTGTAACTGAACTTCCTTAACTTTCAGAAAGTGGGAAAAAAGCAAGATTTTTTTTTTCTTTTTGTTGTAGTTTAAAGGTAGCAGAGATACACAAGCAGAAAAATAATCACAACAGTGCAATAAATGACCCCACACTTGAGTGCTAGGCCAAAATCAGGTAAAATGCAGTTTTTAGAGAAAAAAACGATTTTAAATTAAGTGCAACACAGGAAATGCAGTAAACAGGTTCTAGAAGTGTTCCAAGTACTGTTACTGTTACAGATATAAACTTTAGCAAGCCAGAAAATGCCAAAAAGTAGACGGCAAAGCAGTAAAACTTAACAAAATATCGGAAGAAAATACTTAAAATCACAAAAGTGGCTCCTTTTTTTCTCTCAGCATTTTCTCCCCTTGGTAGGTGCTTCAGCAACAACTAGCAAGCCTGAAAAAGTATAACAACTAGTTACTAGCTACTGATAAAGTCTTTTGTATATAAAGTCTAAAATATCTTATCTAATGCTTGCAACAAGATTTTGTATAAACTGTAAAAATTTCTGAACTGTTAAAATTTGTAGTATTTATCTGTATAACAACTAGTACCAGAGTGTTTGTAGTATGGTAATGTCTTGGAGCTTATCTCCCCGGGACTCTACTGAAAATGGACATGCATCCAGTTAGACTATCCCAGTCAACAAATGTAAAATAAATAAATAAAATAAATAGTACACATGCTCACCACCTAAGGGGCTAAAACCTTCATTCTATGCAGATACATACAGTAACAGTGATGCCAGGCAATACTCACAACTCATACATACTCAGCCCTGAATTAAAAGTCTTGCAAGTGCTAGACTTTCAAGGTAAGTGCTGAACCTGGGATAGGAAAATAAATGGCTAAGAACACAAATGAATGGCAAATCCTTTCATACTGTTAATGTAACTAAGCAGAAGATGGGACATTTTTACAGCAATGGCATCAATATGTGACAGCAGTGACTTATGTCTATACATGTGTTCTCTATCAACTAATAGTCTGCAGGCAAATATTTACACATTCATACCTCTCAAATGTTCAGATTTTTCACAGAATGTCCAGAGTTAGGCTTCATAGTATTGTATTGGCAAATCATTAAGGACTGAAGTAAGGAAATAATGACAGATATCTCAGTTTCAGTTTCAGACTTCATATCTCTGAAAATTCATTTTAATGCAAAACTTGTGATTCTATCAACATTCTAAGTTAGCAAGACCAAAAATATTTCAAAATTGTCCCTATATTTGGCCCCTTGTCTCACTTTTATTTATGGCTTTGTCTATCTTTGTTGGTCTATGAGCTTGAGTGGTATGCACACATTACAAACAACTGTAAGAAAGCAGTACAATTTTTAAAAAGGCAAAACAAATGCGCATATACTAAGCACTCAGTCAGGTATGCACCTTGGACATCAAACAAAAGACTAATGTATCCCTGAATCCAAAAGAGAGAAAACCAAGGGATATGACACAGGGTGTTGTTTGGGGGGCAGGAGGCCAAGGCTGACACTAAAGGAAGTTGGTGCATGTGAGTAAGAAAGACAGGCAAGCAGAAATTTGGATAAAGTATCAAATATCCACTGAGACAGAATGAACTGTATGCCTCATGAATGACCCTTGCAACTGTTATGTTTGGCTTACCATGTGCAGATAATTCCACACTTGCTATGGAGGATGGCCCTGGAAGAAGTTAAGCAAAACATAAGGACACAATCATCACAATTATATAACACACGGGGACCAATTTTTTGCCTTTATATGTCCATTAACAATACTTTTAACTGAAACTTCACTGACACATTCATCCAAAGCCCATGTGTAATGAACAAAAATATGAAATATGTTGTTAACTATATCAATATATCAGTAGGTTCAACTCCACATTAAAACAACAATGAACTTATTACATAAAATATTTTACTATACAATAAAATGTTACATATTGACATATGTAAGCTTACCTGGAAGCCCACCTTGGACATACTTGTCCTCCCAGAAACATCAGCACCAACATCAATGACATACTGTTGTGCATTTTCCACTGAGCTCTCTGGATCTCTGATACTGGACAGAAGCTCTTCATTTAGTGTCAGTGGGGGCTCTGTAGCAGCCCCCCCTCACAGCCAGCTATCCATGGGCAACTGAAGATGTTGTCTTCCAGGCTGATGAAATCATATCAGTGGCCCTATGATACACTTGATCATAAGTCCTGCTGCTCCCCCCCCCCTCCATGGCATTGATGTCATTCACAATCTGGTTCCAAATATGCATTCTTTAAGACCTATCCCTACATCCTCCCTCAAGTTGAAATACACCATGATGCCTAAATGCTTGGACAATGACTTAATTTTTGGAGTCACTGAAAGGGGGGTTTCAGGAATTGGGACACTTGGGTGACATAATCCTAACTGACATAAACAAAAAACAAGGATGTAACACATAAATAAAACTCCTGCTTATATATACACATATTATATTTTCAATATTATCTGCTGGAGAAATACAGTTCCGGTATTAAAATACAAGGTTATGTGACTGTAACATATCACAGTCACACACAAATCAAGGTTTGATCCAAAACATGGAATAACAAGAGCAAACCTCTTTAAAAAAAATTGTAGTGGTAACACACAAATGGAGCTTGGCTCTCCCACCCCCAAAACAACAAGTAAAGAGCAGTTTGGACCAAGCAAGGAATAATATATCAATCAATTGTTATAAGTGCCTTTCAAAAATTCTCACAAAAGGTGTACACATTTACAACAGAAAATGCATATTTATATGATAGCCAGCCACCTCTGCCTGTGCCCAGCACTTCCCTAGACCTGTTTATAGGCCATCTTAGAAGCCTTCCACCCCAGTGCCATTGAAAATATATGGCATTTAAATTTCACTGAAATAATATAGAAGCATGTAAGATAGCCTGTTGTAACAATAGCACTTGTGATGAAGGTTAATAAGGTTGTGTATCTGAGAAAGTAAAATGCCCTGACAAAAACTTCTATGCTAACAGTGAACTTCTAAGAAGTGCATACAGATAACAGTTCCATTATCTAATGCATATATATATAAAATATGTTCCTAATGATGTGAACAAATCCAGTATGTAACTGAAAAATTCAACCATACCTAAGTAAGATCATAAGTCTTCTGGGCAAATAAATCCAGTTAAATAGCAATCTTTTTCTGTGTTGTCCACATACACAACTCGCCCACCTTCAGGTTCTGTAGCTGCATGCATACCTTTTTATAGTGTAGATTCAGGCCTGTGTCATGGTGAAGATGCAAATGAAATGTGAGCTCATTAGAACTGCTGAATCCCAAATTTTGGGATTTGTGTAGTAGAATTAAATAAACATAGTGTAGGCACTACCTCAGTGTTAGTGGCTAATGGATTGCAACTGTGAATGATTTGCTGGTAGGGAGAAGGAAAACACAACAGAAATTCAGACTCCCTTACCTGCAGTGGGTGTGCTATCCAGGTTACACTTCCAAAGTATATAAATAATTGTATTAAGGTTTTAAATGGAAGTGAGCAGCACACATTTCTCAGTTTTTGTTCACTAATAACCAAACTCCCCTACCTTTGTTGAAAACTGTATATTATTGTCATATAATATTTTATTTTAAGGAAAATGATAAAAAAAGGCCCTAGGTCAGATTACACAACAGCTAGGAGAAAAATGAGCACAATACAAAGAGAAGACAGAGCTGCATTGCTGCAAACAATACTCATAAATGCAAAATAAATGAAGAAATACCAAACCAGCAAGCTAAAATCCAGGAACTTTAAAAGATGTATCCAAAAGAGTGGTAAACGCATTCATGGTGACCACACTGCTTCATCAGGCAACATTAACTAAGAAATACAAGTCTTTTATACAAAGTGTGACCAATAAAAAGCCCTTAATTATGATGTCATCAAAAAGTTACATTTTTAAAAGAACACATACTGCAGAAAACACATTCATATATCATGAATAAAAACAGCTATAAAAATGTATGCAAGCATATTGCACTTATAAAAATATATATATAAATGAAACATTATTTATGTCTAAGTCTACATCCTTTCAGGAAGGGTTTTGATGACTTTGTGTTCTTTTAAAAATTTTGTAACTTTTTCATGACATCATAATTAAGGGCTTTTTATTGGTCACACTTTGTATAAAAGACTTGTATTTCTTAGTTAATGTTGTCTGAGGAAGCAGCATGGTCACTGTGAAAGCACTTACCACTCTTTTGGATACATCTGTTAAAGTTCCTGGATTTTAGCCTGTTGGTTTGGTATTTCTTCTTTTATTTTATTCTTATTTTTGTCTTACCAACCTTTATCCTGCTACTATATATATATTTTTCTCTGCAATACTCATAAATGGTTGTGTGATCAGTCATTGCACTAAATATGTAATTAACAAATGTACAAACTACTGAGAATGTGCAAGCGTTGTATGTCTTTTTAATACTGTGGATGAAATGGGACTTCCTTGTATGCAGAACGATTTACTGCCTTCTGCAAAGCTGTTTCTGTGGCAAAGAGGGATAATACACCATTGCTATGCTTTGTAGGTTCTCTAGTCTGACAGTTCAAATCTAGAGTTATGTAAAAATCTGTAATGTATGATAAAATTTATTTGGTAATGTTGTTTATGTTTTTTTAAATATTAATATTTGTGAGGCATGAGGCTTAATGCAAAGAATGTGAAACAGATAAATGAATTAAATGTCATGTAACTTACTTCTATGATAAAGACTGTATAAATTACACCTGGTAACCAACTGTGTGTGTAGCACACATGGTAAATGCAATAAAACATGTAGTATATGCTATCTGTGACCTTTTAATGATGAAACCTAATACACATTTCTTAGAAGAAGAATACAAGCTGAGATTTGCTTGCCACATATGCACATCACATGCCTTCATGCAAACATGGTCTAATGGCCTAGACAAGATGCAGACATTGTCAATTTCAAAAAGGACACATTGTTACCAATTTTGCTTTCTATCATGCAAACATGCTAAGCAGTGTTGTGTGATGGTCAGCAAACTTCCACAACACCTGTGGGTCCAGAACTCCTGGAGACAACAAGCAGACGATAGACAATTTCAAAATTGATACATTATATCATATGCTGTTTGCCACTGGGCAAACATGCTAAATGGCCTTGTGCAGTGGTCAGCAAACATACATAGTTATGAATGTGAAAATATATAGTTGATGCCTAGTTGTTTCTGCGGCAGCAGTTATAAGCTGTGAGTTGTGGTACAGGTGAGCCTGAGTTCTAATCCAGCAAAAGCAAGTCATTTCTTAGTGATGTTTCACTTTATTTTATATTAAAATTAACAGTAGAAAAATCGTTGCACAATGAAATAACTATCTATAGCCGTGCATTGACCATACACATGATATCAGAGATATAATACATGTGCAACTGTGGGATCAGTGCAATTAAGGTTCTACAAATACACATTTATTTTCTAAACTTCCATGTCAAACACATACATGGTTAAAGACTCAGTTCTTTAATGTATATATTAACTAATGAGCAGGGCTGACAAATAAGATCTCAGTTGCAATGAGTATGTTGCACAGTAATGAGTGTCAAATATACATTTCCATTCAAACCTTCCTTGTGGTAATTGATATAAGTTAATGCTCACCATACAAGTACATTATTGTTTTAATCTAGCCCACTCCCAATTTTTATTAATGCTTGTCCATTTAATTTTAAAAATATATAAAACAATGTAAACATAATTATAAATAACAATAAGTATGTGTAGCACTGGAGTTCATATGAATTATATGTGTGACTGAGGGTATAATGACAGTTATGTTTCTGTAATTGTAATTGTCTTTTCTGACTTTGGATGGTGTTCAGACTTCAGTGATACTCATATACACATGAATGTATAAGCCATGTACCATGCAGAACTTTAATATCTTGACAGTCATGCATAGTTACCCATCAATTTCATACAGATTTCCCAACATCTTCTCCCAAACATCCAGTGATGATATCATCCACTACACATTGTCTAGCAGCATTACCAAAGCTGGACTTGTGTCATAATGCTTGCATTAAATACTGAGCTCTCTAGCTGGTGCACTTAGTAAGGTAGGAGTTCTAATCTCACTGTGGTCCACTTGTGTGTTTCCTGCAGTCAGCCTTACAGTCCTATGAATGCAAGTTTTTGACAGTTTTTGACAGTTGTACATGCCTACATATCCATTTCATTCAGGCCTCCCAACATCTTCTCTCCAATATCCAGTGATGATGTCATCTACTATAAATCATCTAATGGCATTGCAAAAGTCAGACATGTGCTGTGGAGCTTGTGTTAAATACAGAGTTCTCTAGTTGGAGTATTTAGGTAGGAGTTCTAGTCTCACTCCAGACATTCAAGAGAACATTTTATATCAGCATGTGAGACATTGCTATTACAATCTTCTTCTCACCAGACACTGTTGATGTCATCAACTATAAAGTGTTGCCAGACACTATAAAAGCCAGCCTAGTGCTGTGCCACTTGCATTAAGTACTGTGCCTTGTAAATATTTATGTAGGAGTGCTATTCTCACTGCAGTCAACTGTATGTGCATTTAACAATCACTATGTTGACAATTTTAGAATATGTCCACAGCTATGTCAGACCCTTTTCCAAACATCTTGTTGTATTATACACTGACAATGCAACAAGTATAACATGCACTTTCACAGTATTCCAAACCTGTGCTGTGGCAGAACCATTAGCTACTGTGTTTGTAAGCTACTTTACCTACACATAGAGGGGTTCCAGTCTGACAGCAGGCAACTTGAGTATGTCTGTACATGCAAATGTCACTTTTGAGACAATTTTCCACAGGGATGTGACTCCACATCTGTGTCCTACACTCCATCCAACATGTTGTCTTCAGTACCCAGTGATGATTTCAAACTCCATAAAGTGCAACGTGACAGTGTTACAGTCAGATGTATGTGGTGTTTCTACTGTTATATTGCATAGCTTTCATATTCTATATCTACAGAGGGGTAATGTTCATGTTAGGCCCAGTCTACTGATGTGTGTGTGTGTGTGTGTGTGTGTGTGTGTGTGTGTGTGTGTGTGTGTGTGTGTGTGTGTGTGTGTGTGTGTGTGTGTGTATGGAATTGCCCTTATCAGTACCACTTAGGGGAAACTATCACATAGCCCCATGCATCCACCATCCTCCTTTTTCCTCTGGCCACATAACATCCTTCCTGCAGAGGAATGGAGGATATTCTCATGTCAAATATGCATGCACACATCATGAAGCAGAGTCCTTCCATGAGCCTCTGCAAGCCATCTTTAGACCACTACATGTGTGACTGCTAAGTCTGTCATGGTGTGGTGCACATATCCCATAGGGACAGTGGCAATATGTAATGTAATCCAACAAATATCCACATATCCACAATCATCTTGCTAGCTTCCATAATATAGATATATGGAGTTTGTTTTCAATGGTATAAAAATGGCTAGGATTTTATGTCATGTTGGCCATTAGCCTAATAATGTCCTATGACGGTATGAACAGTTGACATATCAATGTTGCTATTGTTGACATGGTATATTGAGGTGTGGATGTATATTATGGTTACAAGAGGATATTACAATCTGTGGAGCTAATGTATTGAAGGCCATTGCTGCCATTTCATTACAGGCTCCTTCTATAACAACTATAGTAATATGCATCCTGAGAACTGTTGACGTGTATTGCTGGCCTATTAGGACATGTGTTGTTGTAGTGGAGTAGATCAGATCAACCTTCTACGCAGTTCACATTCCACCATCACATTGGCACTTGCAATATGGCACAGATGTGCATGTTTACATATCATCATTAAATGTTCCATTACAGACATCAGTATAATTTCATATTGATTACATGGTCACATAACTCTTGTTTCATACACGTTGTTATGCTGTGATATAGACAACAATGTATCACATGTTTTGATTGAATTGCAAACTTGTAGAATTCATTGTATGTGCAGTTGTGTTGCTATTCCCAAAGATTATTGAGGTAGTCAGCAGCAGCATTGTGTGATTATTAACATTTGTGTCAGGAAATGTTCTGCGTGAGCCACAAACAACTGATCTGTAATATGTCCTTATATAGCAGCAGGCCACTCAAATGACACTTACACATGAAGCACATATATAGGCATATGTTGTGCAACTGATGTTAGTAATGACATTAGTACAGTTGTATGACTGTGTGAATAGTATCAGTGTGTGGAATTTGATGACTGATCAAGGTTGTATTTGGAGGTCTGTTCACAAATCATTTATTCTAATAAATGTAAAATGCTAGGGGGAATACCCAACTATGCAGAGATCATACTGAGCAGATATAGCCAGCTGGAGAAAATATTCAATCCACTAGCTGGCAGTTTGCCTCACAAGTCACACCCAAGTAACCACTGGCCATTAGACAAAGTACACATGCAAACATTACTCAGTTTTTATTCTGAGGAGGGCAGGTCAACTGCGCGCTCTCTATGGCTAATAACACAGAATCAATGGACTGTGACAACATCACAGGTTGCCTATAGCATAACTTAAAACCTGACCTACCAGATACAGTTGGATCTGCACTTCAACACAGCCTATATTCCCATAGAAGGATGTACAGCAACATGCATGCTTCTGACTGGGGAGACCATCACCTGATGCATGGAGTTATAGACCCATCCTGAAACTCCTCATCTGTGAGGTAGACCAATGAGTCATCATGGACCTTCTCTAAAAGGACACAGGTAATATCCTGTATCAAACCCATGTTTGATTTGTTAAGCCTACTTCATATCTGTTACATCTGTTTGCTCTCTTCAAGATGGTTACCAAGGACATGCATGATGACAACACTATCATCCTCAAATAACACAACACAGATCCACCCAGTAGTGGCAATTAAAACCAACAAACAAAAAAACACTATTCCATGGTAAGTGAGTCAAAATGTTGGAAGAAACTCTTTAACGTATCACAGATTTATTCTTTGCTTTCATCGTATATAAATTACTTCTTTAAATGTCAAAAATATATTTTCTGCCCCACCCCACATACCACTCTTCCCTCCCCATTATCCTTATGTGTGTTCCTCTGCTTGCTCTTCTCCATTTCTTACTGTCACATCACCTCCATTTATTCCCATTTATATAACCAACCAGAAGGCACTTTGCTGTTTAGCCTTTGTATGGGGTCCTGGCTATGCCCATGTAGCAGCTATGCAATGCTTTGATGAATATGTGAGTGCTTATAACAGTGGACATACAAACTACATATAGTTGTTCCCTGTATGTTACAGTCCACTCACTTGATTGGTAACTGCCATTTTTGTGACCAGGGTCTCTTTATGCAGCAATATCCCAGGTGTGTCCATGTTACTTTGGCACGTAATGCATACCTAATCCCAGTCAGGCCAAGTCGTGTTCTTTTGATCACACTATTTATCACAGTGCAGATATTATGTTTCTTTGTGAACATACTCCTCCATTGAGACAGGAAATACCTGATGTTTTCATATCAGATGAAAGTACACAATGCACAAAACAATTAAGAAGATTTGTGCATAAGGGAGAATTCAGACATATAACGTCTAGTCCAAGGTATCCTGTCTAGTGAATATCTGAAGAAATATGTCAATTGAGTGAAGAATCTCATGAGAAAGAGCTGTAGTTCTAGCTGTAAAAATTGCAATCTTACAGTTTTGGAGTATAAGAATACTCTACTGCAAGGAATCATTGTCTCACCACTATGGCTATTTCAACTACTTTGCTGATACTTGAAAACTAACATAAACTAAAATGGGTCTGGTTTAGTTAGTCAGATATCCACAATAATGAAACCAAGAACATTGAGAAAGAATTATCAACATTCACAATATCAAAAATGGAAAATTAAGAAAACGTTTTTTGCAGGGTTTTTTGTACCACCATACTCTCTGCTAATAATATATACCATTTCTGAGATTGCAACACAGTAGGAAAATAGTCAATTCCCTGATCCATGTTGTTCCATGATTTCAAATCATAGACATCTCATGTATAAAAAAGTTATTCCTATATTTGTAATGCACACCACTTGCTAATTATATATGCCAACTCTGGAATCATGCAACAGTGGAGAAAGTGCAAATTCCCCTTTTCAGTATTTTGAGTTTTTAGCATTTGGAGTTTTAGTATTTTGAGTTTTAAATTAAATGACTGGAACCTGTGTGTGCGTGTGTGTGTGTGTGTGTGTGTGTGTGTGTGTGTGTGTGTGTGTGTGTGTGTGTGCGCGTATATATATATATATATATATATATATATATATATATATATATATATATATATACATATATATATATAAATATATATATATATATATATATATATATATATATATATATATATATATATATATATATGAGTTCACTTCAAAATCCTGAATCTCAAAATGCTGGACTCAAAGTCCTGAAAGCTCAAAATACTGAAAACTCATAGTACTGAATCTCATAATACTGAAAAACATACAGGACACCAACACTGACTGTATTGCAGCAGAAATGCATACAGATACAAAGAAAAGATAAACCATATCAGTCTAAACCAACTATAAGCAGGGGGGCAAGCCCCCCTGCACCCCCGTGAAGGGGCTGCATCCCCCACACCCACTCCACCTAAATAGATTAACTCCAAGATCGCACTTCACTACACTAAGATGAGTTATGTTGTAGTATAGTACATTAAAAGGGAACATGACTAAGGTTACAACAGGCAGCCATGAAGCATGCAATGGTATGTTTGCATTTTTCTTCTGTGAAGTGCAATCTCAGAGTTGATATATTTAAGTAGCAGGGGGTGTGGGGGGTGCAGGTGGGCTTGCCCCCCTGCTTATAATTGTAGATGAGTAATATGTTTCTGTATATATTTCTGCTGCAATACAGTCAGTGTTGGTGTCCTGTATGATTTACAGTATTATGAAATTCAGTATTATGAGTTTTCAATATTTTGAGCTTTCATGATTTTCAGTTCAGGATTTTGAGCTTTCAGGATTTTGAAGTGAACCTCTATATATATATATATATATATATATATATATATATATATATATATATATATATATATATGAAGACAAGATTGATTTCAACAATTGGCTTAAGTATTGGTGTCATTCAAAGGGGATCCAATGCCTGTCAGCCTGGGATGACATGCTCGACAAGCCACGATGCTTCACTAGGGACGGCTTGCACCTATCACCCCTGGGCTTTCGGATATTGGCAAAGGCTCTTGCTACCCCCATAGTGCCTTTTTTAGGCAAGGCTCAAAAGACAAACCCACCTCCATAGGTATCACAAGGGATAAGAAACTAAGAGTAATGCTACTCAATGCCAGAAGTCTAAACCTCAAGATGCATGCACTCAAAACTCTCCTTAGCATGGAGAACATCAATATCTGTGCAGTAACAGAAACCTGGTTCAAGGCTCCCGAGAGCACCCCAGCACTACCAGGTTATACCTCATACCATGCTTTTTGGCCCCAAAACTTGGACCGAACCACAAAAGGAGGGAAAGTATCAATATTCGTCAAATATACCCACACCTCCAGGTTGGTGGCACAGCAAGAAGCATCAGAGACTATCCATGTGCAACTAACAGTGGGTAAAACTGCCTTCCAGTTTATAGCCTGCTACAGACCACCCTCCCAAACCCAGGAACTCCACTCAGCCTTCCTGAGAACACTGGAAAATATGAAGGTCTCTCCAAACACCATTATAATGGGCGTCTTCAACTACCCAAACATAGACTGGGAGCATTACTCTAGCTCCAACACCCTAGCCCAAAGGTTCCTAGAATTTATAAACTCAAATGCTATGGAACAACTTGTTACCACTCCCACAAGAGGGGAAAACATACTGGACCTGATCATCACCAACATGGGGACTCTATGCTCCAGACCAGAAGTGTATCCCTCACTGGTAAGATCAGACCATAAACTAATCTCACTGGATATTCACATCCCGACCCCACCCCTGCCCAGAAAACCACAGTGAAAAACTTCTCTAAAGCAAATTTCACACTCCTCAAAACCGAGGTGGAATCCTTCAAAGCCCCGGCCTGTGGAAAATATGGCCCAGACCGCAGAATCCTTTATAAATGCATTCTATGAACACCTTCAGGAATGCATGGATCATGCAATCCCAAATAAAACCAAGACCCAATCCTCCAAAGGCAGACATCCTGTCTGGTGGACCCCAGCCATAAACAAACTATACAATAGAAGGAGGAAGCTACTACATGATAGAGCAAAATCCCAAAAAGGGAAGGCATCTCTGATCAGTATTAGCAAAAAACTATGGGCACTCATAAAATTGTCTAAGGCCAGCTTCGAGAGAAAAATTGCACAGGACACTAAGGATAATCACAAGGCTTTCTTTGGTTATGTTAGGAACCTGGGTGGGAATTCCCAGATATGCTCAGAATTAGTCCAAAATGACAAAAAATACACCGAACCCACAGACATTGCCAACATCCTAGCTGACAGGTTCAGCGCAATCTCCCCCCACCAAAAGGGCAAATATCTATCCCAGCAGAGTGCTACCCCCCTGACATCTCAGATGCTCAGGTAAGAGCCGCCCTCTCCAAAGCAAAAAACACAGCATCAATGGGACCAGATGGTGTCCCGGGCTGGGTCCTACATGAACTCCAAGAAGAGCTAAATCCAAACATAAAACTACTGTTCAATCTCAGCCTTACTACAGGATATGTACCCAAAGAGTGGAGAACAGCAACGGTGGTCCCTCTCCACAAAGGTGGTGTCTCAACGGATCCTGGAAACTATCGCCCCATAAGCCTGACTAGCTTGGTCTGCAAAGCTATGGAAAGGATCATCATGGACCTTATAAATAAAGATATTGGGGACCTACAGACACTGGATCCTACCCAGTTCGGCTTTGTTAAGGGCAGATCCTGCCTCTTAAACCTGGTCGATTTCTTTGAAACAGTCACCAAGGCCATTGACAAGGGGAAGTTGGTCCACACAGCCTACCTGGACCTCGCAAAAGCCTTTGATATAATACCCCACTCGGGCATTATAGATAAGCTCACCAGCTTAAATATAAACCCCTATGTCACTAGATGGGTTGCAAACTGGCTCAAGGACAGAACCCACATGGTTAGAATTGCTGGAGCCATGTCAGACTCCAAACCAGTTACAAGTGGCATCCCACAAGGCTCAGTCCTGGGACCTCTCTTGTTCGGTATATATTTCTCAGAGGTACAGGCCAACACGAAAGGACTGTGGCTGACCAACTTCACAGATGACTGCAAACTGGCTGCCATAATCGACTCTCCAGCCGACAGAAGTATCCTCCAAAAGGGCCTCATAGAAACAGACAACTGGCGTCAGAGCCATGGCCTCAAGCTAAACGCCAAAAAGTGTATAGGTTTTTAGGTTTATAGATTAGTACTTAGCTAACTGCCCTTGCGAGCCATTTTAAGCCTGGCCAATTATCCCTTGTGAGACTCAAACCCTGCAGCTTGTGTTTGTAAGACAAACACCTTAACCACTAGGCCACCCAGTCATCCCCTTTCGCAAAAACAAAGTGCCCACAAATTATCACATAAGTGGTAATCCATTAAGTACGGAAGAAGTAATTAGGGACCTGGGGACCCAAGTTGATAGCAATCTCTCATTTGACAACCACGTGTCCAAAGTGGTTAGAAAAACATTTTATATAGCCCACCTAATCATGAAGGGATTCACATCTAGATCAGGGGAGGTCATCGTGCCTCTTTACTCATCCCTCATCAGGACCATAATTGAGTACAATGCCCCTTTAGGGATTACCTTACCAGACACCTGCAGCAACTGGAAAGACCCCAAAAGTACCTCACCAAGAGGATCAAAGGGCTCAAACAGATGCCATATGCTGCCCGGTTAAAGAAACTCCAGCTCTACTCAGTGGCATACTGCCTGCTCAGAGGCTATCTGTGCCTGATGTATAAAGCCATGTCCAACCCGGAATTAATGGACATGCTGCACCTCAGAAAATCCAAATCCCATCGAGCTACGCGCCCGAGAGACTTGAACCTCAGCACTGAAATAAATAGGACATGCTGGAGGGACAGATTCATAACCCAGAGGCTCCCTTCACTCTGGAATAAAATCCCAGTCCAGGTTAGGCAGAGTCCCTCATTGACTCTCTTCAAGAGGAATCTTGATGAGTGGATGGAGGATCATAGGTTTACCCCGGGTATCACTTCTGTGTCACTGTTAGACAGAGGCACAGTATACTAACCTCAAAAAAGGGCATAGCAAAATTAATTTAAAATGGGTGGTGAAAGCCAAACACACTCTGGCTAGGCGTATAAATGCCCTAGGGCAGATAGCCTAGTATGAACCTATGAACCTATGAACCTATATATATATATATATATATATATATACATATATATATATATATATGTAGATAGATATATATATATATATATATATATATATGTGTGTATACATATATCTACTTCTAAATTTTGAAGTTTCATAACTTTGAATTTCATATGGTCAAGACCATAAGATCGAAGTTTTGAGACTTCAAACCGTTGAAATGGCGAACACCATACAGTGAGGAATGGTAAATTTACTGTTTTCCTCACTCTAGTGTGATCTTGAAGTTGGTATATTTAATTTGCAGGGGTGTGGGGGTGCAGGGGGACTTGACTCCCCCCTCCCCACAAAACCATAAAAAAAAACATTTTTGTTTTTACTTTTCAATTTACATTTCTTAGTGTTAAACCTTCAATCTTATGGTCTCGACTATAAGAAATTTGAAGTTTTGAAACTTCAAAATTTAGAAGCAGACCCATATGTAAATGTATAAATATATATATATATATATATATATATATATATATATATATATATATATATATATATACACATGTATGATAGTTGATGTAATCACTACTTGTAGGAACTGCATTGTACCATCTACATGTAATGACTGTTAAGCAATTACTTATTGTAATTTCACATATGTTATCATCCATTGTATGGTCTGTTTTGTTTTATCTGGAGCTTTTCTCCTCGGGCCTCCACTTAAAAAGGACATGTGTCCATGTCCAGTTGGACTTTCCCAGTAAATAAATGTAATATATATATATATATATATATATATATATATATATTTATTTTACAATACTCTGTTCTACCTATGCTCATTGTATATGTTGTATATATTGTTTATCCTAGCTATAGCATGTTTCCTAATTTTTACTATCGTTTTTCACTTTGTAACCAAAAATGTTACCGTTGATTTACTCTCTGTACTGTATGGAGCTTTTCTCCCCAGGACTCCACTGAAAATGCACAACAGTTGTCCAGAGAGATTATCCTGGTAAACAAATGTTAAATAAATAAATTTAAGTTATATCATATGTCAATGAATGTAAATATATATGAAATTTAAAGTCCTGTATTGAATATTATGTTTACTAGTATTTTGGAATTTACCTGAAGTAACATGAGCACTTCTTTTGAGAAAACTTCACAGTCATTACAGAGAAAAAGACTGAGCAAGCAAAACTGTAAAATGTATCACTTATTCTTTGTCTGCAGGTCTGTCTTTTCCGATTACTGTTAATATCTGTTAATTTTTTACTTGAATATATAAATAATGTTAAACCATCTTCTATTTTTATCTGCATTATTTCTATTGTGAATATGGTTTATTTTTCAAGATATTTTTATTATGCTGTATTTTAATTTGTTGATTTGAATGACACTTTAAAATGTTAAGAAATACATTTCTAAATAATAAAGTGTTGCACGTTGAGATTGTTTTTCTATATATAGTCTTTTTTCTTTCAGATCATTTGACACGCCAAGTCTTCAGATGGTTTCTTTGCAGTGAAACTACTTAGACTGTTCAGAGTAGTGAGTGAAAGCACAGCAGGTACTACTGTTTGATTAACTACTCAAACCAATTCTGACACTGTATATATATTTCAGAATGATGTGTCATTATTCAAGACATACAGTTCTTTGTCAGATGAGGTCTATTGAATGCATGTACAATAGTAATAAGTCAGCTGTGACAAAATGAGCCAACCTCCTTTAAGGGGGGTTCATGCTGGCCTAGTAGCAAAAATAGAAATAACACATTATGACAAACTCTTGAGGTAGACAAATAACTAGTTTTATTTAATTTACCTGAATAAGAATACTGGCAAAGTGTAAATGGTCTTTGTAGCATATAGAGCAAATAAGCTACTGCAAACCAGAACTTTAAAGAAGTAAGTTGTGGTGCATGGATTCTATTATTTTGTCAATCACATAAGAGTTCTTCACTGCCTTGGTGAACAGCCTGAGCTGGAAATTTCAAATAGCTTTGAAAGTACTAAGCAAAATGTCTGAGTGGGATCATTGTGCCTTACCTGTGTATCCTAATACACTTTGTTATTCTCTGTTAGTATATGTGGATTATCTCCTCAGTAACCTATATCTGTATTGCCACTATATCTGGCAGTTTTATGTAAGTGTACTTAATACTGTAAGTTTTAAATGTTCATAGGTAATATTAGGCTAGCTGTCCTTGTGGTTCATTTTAAGCCTATCTAATTTCCCTTTCAAAGGTGAGAATCAAACCATGTATCTGTGAGGTAAACACCTTAACCACTGTGCCAACAACAGTGGATGCAGATCATATTCTGTGTCTAACATAGTATCTGTTTTCAGTGTTAAAAACTTTATGTGAACTGTTAAATAGATTTTCTGGAACTTTTTATTCCAGGCCACTGCTGAAAAGGGACTCTGTCTCAGCTGGCGTATTCTGGTAAACAAATATACATAAATAAATAAACCACACTTTTCAAGGAAAATAAAATCAGTATAAAAAACTGAAAAACACTATCAAGTCCTCCAAAGTGGCCCAGGAATTTATTTAGTTTCTAAAACCAAATATAATTATAAATCCTCTTTTAGCTATAATAGGAAACTACAAAACAATACTTTGCATCGCACTGAACGTAATCTAATGAATTCCCCCAATTCTGCCCAAAAGACACTGCTAACTTCCTTGCAAACACATTAATTTTCAACTTCATCCGAAGATTTCTGTCCAGAACCCTGAAATACCTCAATCTCTTACCCCCCAACAATCTCTAAAGATAATTTGCTGAAAGTACTAAACAAGACAAAAAAGACACCCCTCTGAGGATATGACACGGTGCCTAGTTGCTTAATTAATAGTGTTAAATATGCCCCTGCAGAATCACTCCTTAAATCATTTAAATTAGGTTTAGCTATTGGTTTTGTCCATTATGAGGTGTACACTGCAGTCATATTGCTCCTTCATAAAGGTGACCTTACAACCAACCCCAGGTAATTGCAGACCTATCAGCCTTATAAGCTTTATCTGCAAAGTCTCATACTGTATTATAACTATCCTCATAAATCTCAACATCAAGACTTTTTTTCAACCTGACCCCAAACAATTTGACCTTGTGAAGGGTAGATCTTGTCTACTAAGTCTGCTCAACTTCTTTGAAAATGTTACTCAGTCTGTAGACAGTAACCATGCAATACATGTATCTTGACTTGAACAAAGTCTTAAACAACTTACATAGGAACATAGGGCTAATACTAGATAAACCTTTATGAAGATCATAAGATGCCTAAAGATATACACCCTTAAATGGATAAATGTAAAAGTTCTTGCTACCATTGTCAAACAATACTGCTTTCTTCCCAAATTGAGCAGGTCTTTACATGATAAGCCTGGTGCCAATTTGTGTTTACCCATTCAGTCATCAAGAATAGCCTTAAAGGAAGACAAAGTTGAACTTTGTTTGACCTATAGAGGTAATTTATTTTATAGGTTGAGAATGTGCTTTGTTAGAAACCTCTCCCTCCAGTGATTCTTGTTTATATTTTGGTGTAGATTTAGATCTTTAGTGTGGGTGTTGGTAGAGGCACTGGTTTTGCAAAGAAATAGGGGGACATATAAGAATGGGGCTTTCTTCACTTGAAGATGTAGACACTGGTCACCAAAGCACATCCAGCAGTTAACTGAGTATAAGAAGAAACATGCTAATCTTTTGAATACTCAAAGTATTTAAGACATTTAATTTTCTTAGTTAGAAATCTTTGGGAGCCTTTCCAGCTGAGCAATATAGTTGGATTTTTATATAACAAAGGGGACATTGTATTCAGTGGTGGGTCTAAACAGGGAAGAACACAGGAGGAGGATGACTACTTTAGCTCTTCAAAATATTTCCTTGGTAATTAACTGACCCAGATGGAATGATATGGGTTGTGGTAGAAACATGATGATTGAATGAGAGAGGGAGTTGTTCACATGAGTAACCAGGTCTACATTCCACATGATGGCATCATACAGAAGCTAAATGCATTAACAATTGATCAAGCTGTGATAAGATAAATAGTAAACTGAAAGACAAAATTCACATAGTGTGAGTTTCAGGCACCTCATCAGACTATAGGAAAGTGACCAGTGGTATGTCTTAGGGCTCAGTGTTGAGTATGACAAAAGGATATACTGGCAGCCCAGCTAGTTGGAATTTTATAATTATATGTCATTGGTGAATATTGAAATGGTTTGTGTAAGATGCTTGTGCTTCAAATGTATTAGAACTGTATGTCATGTGTATATCAAACTGGTTTGTACAGGTGTGCGTTAAAAAGGTATTTTATAAAGTGCTTAAAATGTAGTCACAGTGTGCCCTACTGGAAAAGAACAGAAATGTACATGCACAATTGTAACTCTTTAATATATTTTAACAGTAGAAACTGGAATACAGGAAGTTAACTTCAGAAAAATAACTGAAATTAAATTAATTTATGGCTATGCCATAAAAAATGGTATATTTCAGTTTCAGTGCAACAAGGAGACACAATGTCTAAAACTAAGGAGCTTTCTGTATTGTCTCTAGGGTTAAATAATTACTAATCTTGAAATGTGAAGGAATGTAATTGTATGACTTCCAGAATCTCCCAAAGATCTGAGGTCTATGTATTTTCACAGGTAGATGGTAAATAGTGTCAGCTTCCAGCAATGGGGATTGCACCTGGGATAGAGTCAGATGACAAGAAATTATGCTATTCTGCCAGCTTTCCTAGTTGTAATATTTGAATTATTAATTTGAGGAGTCTCTTAGTGAGACAGGGCATTCTGTATTTGGTCTTAGACCTGACAAGAACCATTCATCATAACATCTGCTCTAATTAAGTAAATTAACTAGGGTATAGTAATTCTCTTGGATATAGTCAGGAATATAGTAAAGCTTAGTTTAGATATTTTTCTTTATTTATTTGAGACTGTCCTGCAATGCTGTTTTAAATATTTCCTGTGGTTTTGAACTCTGATGTCACTGTAAATATATATTTAGTATTGCCTTGTTCTTTTATTATTTATTATTAAATATATTTAAACCTGTCATTGTGGCTGATCTGTATAGAGATATTTAAGTTTTGAGAGTACTTGCATATTTATTTGGTGACACTGTGTAGGCCACTCCTAATAGCCTTGCTCTTGGATAAACTATCATTTGTATTAATATTAATATTGCACAGTAAGATTGGACACCCTTTGTTAAGGGCCTTAAAGTAGCTGACAAGGGGTTGACTGGTGGCAGTGTTAACTACCTTATAGTCTGACCAAAAGGGGGCATAGCTAGTAAATCTGTGCCAGCCTTTCCTAGGGGTGTGTGTGTGTGTGTGTGTGTGTGTGTGTGTGTGTGTGTGTGTGTGTGTGTGTGTGTAAATCAAACCTTAAAGAGTGTGTGTGTCAGCTACTTGGGCAAGAACACAAAGCAATGGTTGGACAGAAAGGGTGCTGAAGGTCTTGGCTTGGCCATTCAGCTGAGATCTCAACTCTATAGCTGTACCAGTGGGGAGTCTTACTGGGGATCTGGAGAAAGAGGGACAAACCAGCCCTGACTGACTGTGGTCTCTGTGTGTGCTTAAGGGAAATTGCACTTGATACAGAAAACTGCAGCTGGAAATACTGTGTGTGTACTTGTTATCATCCCAGTGTACGTCCCCCCACTGTTGCCAGTGGTGAGGACTGAGGCTCCTTGATTACTGGTCCTGTGGTGGGTCATCACATATTTATTGGTTTGCAGTGGTGGGATCACCACATCACATACTGGGATTCAGTAGTGTGTATATTGAACTCCTGTAGCCTGTAAATACTGGTCACTAAAAAGGTGTTTGTACTCTCAGGCAGCCATGCGGTGGACACTCAGAGTTTCATATCACTATAGTTTTATTTAATTTTTGTTAGCTTAGTTAGGGACAGCAGACAAGGATGTCAGCAGAGGATTATGGCAAGTTTTACAAGGAGCCAGTTGGCTGAGATGTGCCAAGCCAAAGGACTGGTACATGCCAACCTGACTAAATTGGGAATGATTGAAGCCTTAGCCACAGCTGCATCACAGACCAGTAACCAGGAGGACAAGCAGACTGGCCTTCGGGATGTACAACTGTCAGAAAATGGGCAGTTCAGCTTTGCCTCAGAGGATTTAAAATTCCATCTAGAGTTAAAGAGACTTGAGCTGGAGTCTAAACATTTGGAACTAGAATCAGCAGAGAGACTGGGGCAGGAGAAAAAATGGAATTAGAAGCAGCGGAGAGACTGAGATGTCCGGAAGATGAAGAAAATTAGATGCAGAGGCAAAATGAAAATGAGATGCTGAGTCTTTGCTATGGTCATGGAGGTAATGGGGAAGGGAGTAACCGAACCACAGAAGCAATAAAGGTCAGCAAATGTCTTCCACAATTTACAGAGAGTGATAATTTTGATAGTTGTATTCATATGTTGGAAAGGGTTTGTAAATAGTATAATGTTGAGCAAGGGCTCTGGGTATGGTTCCTGACCCCATTACTCCATGGTAAAGCTGTAACTGCTATTTCTAAATTGTCTAATACTGATGTCATTGGTGAATATTGAAATGGTTTGTGTAAGATGCTTGTGTTACAAATGTATTAGAACTGTATGTCATGTGTATATCAAACTGGTTTGTACAGACATATGTTAAAAAAAGTTATTTTATAAAGTGCTTAAAATGTAACCACAGTGTGCCCTACTGGAAAAGAACAGAAATGTACGTGCACTATTGTAACTGTTTAAATGTATATATTTTAACAGTAGAAACTGGAATACAGGAGGTTAATATAGATCAATGTGTAATGTGTGTGTGCTTTGTCTTTAAGAAGCATGCAAGGCTCTGTGTGCACATATAAATTCCAGACACGTGCAATCCTTAGTGCCATTTTGTAGAAGCCGCCAGTGAGTGAGCATGTATGATTGCAGCAGTTAGTCTGTATATAAGTTACTTAGTTATAGTCAATAGTCTCTACAGTAATATGTTTGTATAAAATAAAGCTGGTTAAGCAGAACCCACAAAGACTCATTTATTCGTATACCACCACAAAATGGTGTCAGAACCGGGATGGAAAAGAGAAGAACATTTGGAACCATGAGATGTAAAGACAACAGTGAATGTAAAACCGAGAGAAAACAGTAAAACACAATCAGAGAGAGTCAAAGGTAATGAAAAATAATACAAATTATTTACTTGATGCAAAGAGGTAAGAAAGGGCATTACAAAGGTACAAACTGCATTATCAGGCAAGTGGAATGAACAAAAAGTTTGCTAACTAAAGAAAAGTTTAAGATAAAAGTATATGATAAGATGATTGACTTTAAAGTACAAAACGAGCATGTTAAAGGCAAAATGAGCATGTTTAAGGTAAAATGAGCATGTTTAAAGGCAAAACAAGCATCTTAAAGGCAAAAATGAGCATGTTTAAGGCAAAATGAGTATGTTTAAGGCAAAACAAGCATGTGTAAGGCAGAATGAGTATGTTTACGGCAAAACTGGGCATGTTTAGAGTAAAACGAGCACAAAAAAGTATGTTGGGCATAAAAAGGGGCTTAAACAAGCAAAAAGAATATAATAAGAAAGGAAAAAGAGCACAGTAAGCAAAAATAAAGCAAGGTGACTGTTTGGGCAAAGTGCTGTATTTGGGCATAGCTACAACTTTGGATTGTATAAAGTGCATAATTAAAGTTATTTGAAGTATCTCAGAGTGTGTACAAGTGCTTACAGTGTGTGCTTATTACTGTGCATGTATTTCAAAGAGTTCACTGTGTGCAAAGTGCATTATCTCGTGAAATCCAGTCAAAGCATGGTTATTTGAAGAAAAGTTCTTGTGCTGGGTGTGTCTATTCACAAAGTGCCACCATTACATAGTGCTTCTTGTACTGTAAAGAGTTGCCTAGCAAGGTACTGCCATTTTGGGGGACATTTCAGTGTGTTGCATGTAGTGATTTGCAGAGTACAAATACTTCAAAAGATACTGAATCTGGGCAACAGAAATTCGATTTATTCGCATTGCACAGTTGCTTGATATATTTCTTGCATTGATAAAGGTGTTTCTTACAAAAGATTACAAGAGTATTACAGTGCTCTTGAATTGCTCAATTAGATTGTAAAGTTCTCAAATGTTTCTCAAAGTGATGACTCTGACAAATGATGGCACATGACTGCAACATTCCTGCCTTTGTCGATAAAGTTCCAAGCAATTACTTTAGCATTTCTGCCTTTACCAATCCCAGAAGCACAGAGAGCAAAGATAAAATGACTTTAGCATTTTTGTCTTTACCAATTTCGAAAATAAATTACTTTAGCATTTCTGACTTTACCAATTGAAGATTTTATAAAGCATAGTCAGAGAAATTATTCTGCAAAGCTCCATAAAGGATCAAAAAGTTTGTAAAGCAGTTCCAAGCTTTGTAAAGCATTGACAGCCTAAAAAAAGCTATTTCGCAAAGTACAGTAAAGCATCGAGAAATCTGAAAAGCTACTTTACAAAGTGCAATAAAGCATTGAGAAGCCAGGGAAGTTTAGTTAACAAAGTCCAGTTATTAGAAAGTACTACGAACTACGAGATTGTTCATTTGCACAGTTCCAAAAAGCTCAAAGAGAGAAAGTGTAAGTATGCAGCACAAAAGCATTGAACAAATTGTGTTTATGTCAATTACTAATGCATATATGTGTGTATATTTGTGCATATTTACAAGACACTTCACTGGTATGTGTTAATATGGCAGACAGATTTCAAAAACCTCAACCACTTGTGTTTGATCAAAATATTGCAGAGAACTGGAGAATATTTGATCAAGAGTACGATATTTTCATACAAGCAGGTTATGCAGATAAAGAGGCACATGCCAAGGCATTTATTTTGTTAAATGTAGCAGGATCTGCGGCCATAGAAAGGGAATGTTCATTTATATATGCACCAACAGTGTTTGAAGGTGAAGGTGCAGACTGCCATATTGTTGTGCAAGCTGAATCAAGGGAAGACCCTGAGTGTCTGAAGCATAAGTTCAGAGAAATGTGCAATCCCCAGATGAACATTACATTAGAGAGGCATTTGTTTTACACAAGAAATCAGAAACCAGGGGAAACATTTGCAGCTTATATAACTGACTTGAGAAACAAAGCTAAAACATGTCGGTTTGGTGATTTAAAAGATGAGCTGATAAAGGACAGACTTGCATGTGGTATTAATAGTGCTGCAGTGAGAAAGATTCTACTTCGTGACAGTGATTTGACATTAAGTAAAGCAAGGGAGATTTGTCAGATCCATGGGGTGACAGAAAGACATATGAACATGCTTGCGAGTGACAAAAGCATGGTTTCAGTAAGATCCAGAGTGAACGTAGACAGTATGCAGCACGTGGCAAACAGAAACAGACCTAAGCAAGAGGCAGTCACAAAATTTTCAAAGAAGGCACAAAGCTTTCAAGAGAGTTCCAGAAGAAGTTCAAGCTCCACCACCAGCTTAGTACAACACAAACGTGAGTCAGCAAAACCCAAGTCTAGCTTTATTGTTAACTGTCACAATTGTGGTGAAAATCGGGAGTCTAAAAGAGAGAAGTGATTAGCATATAGTCAGCAATGCCACAAGTGCAAAAAGTGGAATCATTTTCAAAAGTTTTGCAAATCAAGTAAGCCTCACTCAATTGTAAAGAAAGGTCACACAAAAAAGCAAGTTGATCAAGTAGAGTCGAAATAGTCAGCTTTCTATGTGGATGGTGTATCAATACTTGGAAAGAGTCGACGCAGTAAACTTATAAACAATGAGTAAAGCATTTTGTACAGTTTGGATCAATGGAAAATCCACAAAGCTCAAAGTAGACACTGGGTCAAAGTGTAATGTTATATCTGCAGACACATTTGCAAAAGTGAGAACTAACGAACAACTCAGTGTAACCAGCAGTGCAAGATTTGTTGAGTACGGAGGTGAAGAAATCCAAACAAAAGGTTCAGTAATACTTTCATGTTATTTGGCTGAGAATTGTTACAACTTATTATTCAACATAGTACAATGATCAGTACAGTCTTTACTAGGTCTCAAAGATAGTTTGAGAATGAATCTGCTTTCTTTTTCTAAAAAGTTCATCATGTGAATGCAGTTCCAAGTTAACTTTTTCCGAAGCCATTTTCTCAGAGTATGCTGATGTTTTTGATGACATATTGGGCAAACTTCTAGTTGTATATTCTATGAGGTTAGATCCTGAGGCCAATCCAGTAGTCAGAAAAGTAAGAAGAGTTCCAATTGCAATGGAAAATAAAGTCAAAACTCAGTTGGATAAAATGGTGCAGCAAGGTGATTTGTCCAGACACAGAACCAACTGAATGGGTGTCGTCCATGGTAGCCACTCATAAGAAAGGCTCAGATGAGATCAGGATATGCATTGATCCTAGAGATTTGAACAAAGCATTATAAAGGCCAAACTATGCATTATGTGTATATGGCCTTTTTAATGCTTTGTTCAAATCTAAGTTGAAACGTCATTTCTCAGTTCATAGTAGTCCACACAAACTTTATTCTGACAATGCTATTTAATTTACTAGCCAGTTGTTTCAGAAATTTGTAAGAGAATGGGACTTTGTACATGTCTTTAGTAGTCATAAATATCCTCAGTCAAATGGTTTATCTTAATGAGCAGTGCAGAATGGAAAGAAATTACTTGAAAAGTCAAAGTGTGACAATGCTGATATATTCTTGAATTTACTTAATTGCAGAAACATACCTCTTGATGATATTCTTGGCTCACCTGCTCAAAGACTACTTTCCAGACAAACTAGAACTACGCTACCTATTTCATCAAGTTTGTTGCAGCCTAACTTAAGAAAAGTAAAACCATCAAGGTTCAATTGTTGAAGAAGGGTAACATCCAGAAATCTAGTAACGGCAGATTGAGCAGATTACTTTGTTCATTGAGAGAAGGAGAGACAGTACGAATTCAGACAATGAAAGGTTTTGATCGAATAGGAAAAATTACAGGCATTTGTGCCAAGTTGAGATCCTATTTGGTAAGCTCTGAGTGTGTGGGGTATAGAAGGAATCGCAGACATCTTCTTCCTGTACCAGAATCATCATCATCACAATCATAACATTGTATCTGTAATGCAAACTCTAAATCAAAGAATGAGTCAGGCATTGTTTCCAGACCAGAATGTGTTCAAAAGTCTGATTTTATTCAAGAAAGTAATTCAAAGATTCCACAGGTCAACGATTTTGCAGAGACTGTCCCAGATGCTAAATCTGATTCTCAAATTTATGTCACATGATATGGATGACTTTCTAAGCCTAGTGTGAAATGCACAGCAACATGGACTTGATTGTGTAGATATATATATATATATATATATATATATATATATATATATATATATATGTGTGTGTGTGTGTGTGTGTACTTAGTATTGTATAATGCATGTCTTTAGATTATCTGTGATTTCTGCATGCTGAATAATCTCATGACAAATTGCATGATCTATCTCTCTAAGAGGGAGGATGTAGATCAGAGTGTAACATGTGTGTGTGCTATGTCTTTAAGAAGCATGCGAGGCTGTGCGTGCATGTATAAATTCCAGACACATGCAATCCCTACTGCCATTTTGTAGAAGCATCCAGTGAGTGAGCATGTATGATCACAATAGTTACTTTGTATATACGTTACTTAGGCATAGTCAATAGTCTCTACAGTAATGTGTTTGTATAGAATAAAGCTCCTTAAAGTGACTCACGAAGACTCATTTATTCATGTATCAAAACAAAAGTGACAGTTAACTTCAGAAAAATAACTGAAATTAAATTACTTTATAGTTACACCATAAAAGATGGTATCCTTCAGTTTCAATGCAGCAAGGAGACACACTGTCTAAAACCAGGGAGGTTTCTGTATTATTTCCAAAGTGAAATAATTACTAGTCTTGAAATGTGAAGGAATGTAATTGTTTTATAACTTCCAGTATCTACCAAAGACCTGAGGTCTATGTATTTTCACAGATAGATGCTAAATACTGTGAGCTTACAGCAGGAGGGTTTCACTTAGAATAGAGTCAGATGACAAGAAATTATGTCATTCTGCAAGCTATCCCAGCAGTAATATTTGAGATATTAATTTGAGGAGTCTCTTAGTGAAATAGGGCATTTTGTAAGGGTCTATATCACGTAATCAAACTTCCAAAATTTCGAACAACATAAGTTCGAACTTAGAATATCGAAATGTGATAACATCGAAACATCAGAACAGTAAATTTTTTCCCAGGGAATACATTTTCTGTTCCGAAAAACACACACATAACACAAGCACACCAAAAACCTTATAAACCTACACTAAACCTTACATACACAACTATCTATGTACTAACCTTAACCCAAACCCTAACACTAAGGTCCGTCACTACTGCACACTTACCTTACCTGCACTCTAACACTAAGGTCAGTCACTATTGCACACTTACCTTACCCTAACTCTAAAGTCTGTTACTATCACCCACTTACCTTACCCGCACCCTAACCCTAAAGTCTGTCACTACCGCACACTTATCTTACCCACACCCTAACCCTAAAGTCCATCACTATCGCGCACTTTCCTTACCTGCACCCTAACCCTAAAGTCCGTCACTATCGCACACTTACCTTACATGCACCCTAACCCCAACATCCATTACAATCGCACACTTACCTTAACCCGTTCCATAACTTTCGCACCACAGTGGAGAAAATGTCAAAGCTGCAGAAACGTCCAACCAAATTCTTTCCCTGGGAAAGAATTTGGACTACCGCGGCTTCGACATTTTCAACTTTCGAACTTCCAAGTTCGAACTTCTGGTGTTCGACCTTCTGGAAGTTTGATTACATGATAGCAACCCTTTTGTATTTGGTCTTGGACCTGACAAGAACCATTCACCACAACATCTGCTCTAATTAAGTAAGTTAACTAGAGTATAGTAATTCTCTTAAATATAATCAGGTATATAATAAAGCTTAGCTTAGATACTTTTCTTTATTTATTTGAGAGTGTCCTGCAATGTTGTGTTAAATATTTCCTGTGGTTTTGAACTCTGATGTCACTGTAAATATATATTTAGTATTGTCTTGTTCTTTTATTATTTATTATTAAATATATTTAAACCTTTTATTGTGGCTGATCTGTGTAGAGATATTTAAGTTTTGAGAGTACTTGCATATTTATTTGTTGACACTGTGTGGGTCACTTCTAACAGCCTTGCTCTTGATTAAACTACTATTTGTATTAATATTAATATTACACAGTAAGCTTGGACACCCTTTGTTAAGGACCTTAAACTAGCTGATAAGGAGTTTGCTGGTGGCAGTGATAACAATAAATGCCAATAAAGGGGGCATAGCTACTAAACCTGTGCCAGCCTTTACCAGGTGTGTGTGTGTGTGTGTGTGTGTGTGTGTGTGTGTGTGTGTGTGTGTGTGTGTGTGTGTGTGTGTGTGTGTGTGTGTGTGTGTGTAAATCAAACCTCAAAGAGAGTGTGTGTGTCAGCTACTTGGGCAGGGAGATGAAGCACTGGTTGGACAGAGAAGGTGCTGGAGGTCTTGGCTTTGCCACTCAGCTGAGATCTCAACTCTATAGCTGTACCACTGGGGAGTCTTACTGGGGATCTGGAGAAAGAGGGAGAAACCAGCCCCGGACTGACTGTGGTCTCTGTGTGTGCTTTTAAGGGAAATTGCATTTGATGCAGAGAGCTGCATCTGGAAATACTGTGTGTGTACTTCTTATCATCCCAGTGTACGTCACCCACTGTTGCAAGTGATGAGGATTGAGGCTCCTTGATTACTGGTCCTGTGGTGGGTCATGACCCTGGGACCTGTATTTTTGGCCTTTATTCCTCAGATCTCCAAGAGCAGAGCCAACACTTATAGCTAATAAAGTTTATTGAAGGTTATTGCTACGTCACCATCTGGTACACTTTGTGTACTAAAAATGCACTGAAACTCAATGCTAAACATTGCGGTGTTTTAATGCCATTATTATAAACTGCTGTAGCTATCTGTAATATTACAATTATGATTAACATATTTCAAATAAGAGTCTTATCTCACTGGGATCATAGTTTGTTTTTGTTAATCCCTGTAATGTTACAAATGTATTTGATTTAATAATATTAAAACATATTGTACTGTCTCATGACTTGATATATTACATTTTGTATTTAATGTTACTATGTTCATATTTACTGTTTATATACTTTTGTTTCATAAATTCCTTAATAAAAAATATCATAAAAATTAAGTGTGTAGTGTTATCACTTATGGAAAGCAAGCACTTCTCCTGTCTTAATTTATAAACAATATACCACAAGATAAAAATGCAGTAAAGGACATAGAAGCTTGGGTCAATAACTCCCTATCTTTTTTACCATCCTGTAATAATGGTTGTCAGGAAATCCTTTTACTTAGCATAAATACTTGCAGAACGAATATCTTCAAAGTCTAAATAGTTACTAACTCCCATATAGTCAACATTAATCAGAGTAATTATTAATCTCAAGAACTCCTAACTAAAAAGATCACATACCTAAAGTCCATGAGCTACCAGGAGAGAGTGGAAGAGCTTTTCCTTCTTTCAGTGACATATAGACTTTTGAGGGAAGATTTTTATCTTACTTAATATGCCCTTAGAGACCTGGTTGTCCTAGACCTCTTGGATCTTCTCAAGTCCAGTCGGTCCTCCAGTAACAGAACCAAAGGTCTAAATCTCCAACAACAGATAAATGAAACATGGGGGAAAGGTTTATAAGCTGCACCTCCCAAACCTAAAAAAAAAATAATAAATACATTTCCCCTGCATTTTAAGCAGTACAACTCACTATCTTCCTTTAAGCATAGCGTAGAGTAGTAGATGTCTATATCTATACCTATTCTGCATAAATCTATAGCTGTCGTTGTATGGTCACAGTACTCTTTATCAGGTGTTCTGTGTCAGATCTCAAAACATTGTTTAAGCTTGATGTTACAAGAAACTGATGTCTTAGAATATCAGTCCATTCTTTGTTGTAGATGATGCATGTTTTTTTCTTTGTATGTACTTTTTGTATCCGGATGGCTGTGGTGGTGCAGCAGTTTGCATTGCCACCTCACAGCAAGAGGTTCTCTGATTCGATCCTTGGCTGGGGTGCCTTCTGTGCAGAGTCTGCATGTCCTCCCTGTGGTCATGTGGGTTTCCTCTGGGTGCTCCAGTTTCCTACCACATCCCAAAGACATGCTGTAGGTGAATTGGACATTCTAAATTGGCCCTAGGTGTGTGTGTGTGTGTGTGTGTGTGTGTGTGTGTGTGTGTGTGTGTGTGTGTGTGTGTGTGTGTGTGTGTGTGTGTGTGTGTGTGCCTTCTGTGGAAGGTTGGGTGCCGGACTGGCAACTCGACACCGTAAAAACTCCACTGCCAATCATGAGCGGACAAGTGATCCGCTGTGGCGACCCCGAATGGGAAAAAGCTGAAAGAAGAAGAAGATGTGCTTTTTGTATCCATGCCAGCTAACCAACAATCTTCCTTCAGTTAGAATCTACTCATTCATTTTTCCATGCTGGGGGAATTATACCATTACAGAAAGGGACAAAAGCTGTCCAGATGGGTCATCATATAGGCACCCAGAGGAGTTGCTGGTGCCCTTACATGTATCCTGGCAATGAGGGAAATTGTGTATGGTTTAACCTGACCCCTTGGGTGTAGGATGAACTATCCACACTACTGTCCACATCACTGCATCACTGCAGGTACTAGTGAAGGCTATCTCTTCATGGTGGCTTAGTGAACTGAAAACCTACCCACAAGATGTGCAGTGTGATGCCACTTCTTCTCCAAGGGGTTGTTTGCATGCACCTTGCTCCACTTGTACTCTTTGAAGGGCACACCCATTGTTCTCTGTCAGCTTTGTCAAGTACCCAAACCACTAATTGAATTCAAGTCACCTAAACCACCATGGCTTTGTCCCTCATTGCCAACACAGTTGGCCTTAGGTGTTGTAGTTTGTTGGGAGGGTGCATAACTCAGAGTGGAGCCAACAACAGTTTCTTTAGAGTATGATTTTATTTTTCCTTAGATGTTATAGTGATGATGTTTTGCAATTTAACTAAGGTATAAACAATATTTTATATTAAATTCTTCTATGTCATCAATAACTATATTTATTTAACATTTTTTTACCAGGAAAGTCTGACTGGGACAGAGCCCATTTTCAGTGGAGGCCCAGAGAGAAAAGCTCCAGACACATGTCTTTGGAATGTGGGAGGAAACCAGACCACCCAGAGGAAACCCATGTGAACACAGGGAGGACATGCAGACTGCACAGAAGGAACCCCAGCTGAGAATTGAACTGGAGAACCTTTTGCTGTGGGGTGACAATTCTAAACACTGCACCACTGCATCACCATCTTAGACACAAGAATGTCTGCATGTATTTGCAGGAACACTAACTAAAAAGCCACCAGAAACCTAAAACATTTTAATTAACAAGAATTTATCAACATGCTGAAACTCTCAGACTGGCACCCACTAAAAACTCTCCCATTGGATGATGCCTTATACTATTTTAATAAGATATTCCCAGACATGCTCAACAGTCTAGCCCCTCCTCATACTAAAAGAGTAAAATCAAACCACGCACCCTGGCTAACAAAGGCCACTAAACAACTCCTACAAAATAGGGACAAGGCCTGGAAAGAATGGCATATAAACAAAAATTAATGTAACCTACTTGGATACAAACAGTTATGAAACAAAGATAAAAAAGCTAGTATGTGTTGACAAGAGAAACTATTTCTCTAACCAACTGAGTAATCATAGAAACAATCCAAAACAATTCTGCAAAAGCATCATCACTAATCTCCTTACCCCTGGCATCAAACAAAACCCATCATCATGCCAGTAAAAAACACCATCACAAATAGCTACTATGGTTAACTCACATTTTATAAATAGCATACACAAATTAGTAACAGACTCCTCTACCTCTACCCTCACCTTATCAAATTCCTTCCCCCTCCTCCTCTACCCCACAAAAGCAGTCCTCACTTAAAAAGATCCTCTCCCCCAAAAACAATTCTTCTCCCCTTCACCAAATCAACATTACACTAACTAGCCTCTTCCTACTACAACCAATACCAACCACAGAAATTCAGAGACTCCTCAGAAAATTAAAACCAAGGGGCGTGGCTAGCATGTTCATGATGTAGCAGCAGATTTCACAAGCTCCACTAAGGAAAATATATCTTAACTGGAAATTTGTTTCATATCAAGAAAAAGTTGATTTATTTTTGCAGAATTTGATAATATTCAACATTCTCTTCAGGAATACCTACTTATAAATTGAAATTGGTTATAATTTCCAGTCAAAACCTTCATCTGAACAAATACTTCACTTCTGTGAGATTTTCAACATGAGTTATACTAAGACAAACAACCAGGACTCCAGTATAAAAAAGGAACTACAGACTTTAATAACGACTATTCAAGACCTCACAACTATGATTGATATAATTGACTGTAAAAAAGACAACTTTAAAGAAAAAGCTACCAAGCAGATGGATATGCTTCATGAGGATCTAAAACAGTAAAAAATTCAAATTACTAGTATTAAGGAATCATTAACAGAGTTTGATGGAAGATTGCTAGAAAATGAAAACAACATAGAATTTTTGCTTAAACAGAATACTTCATTACAACATAAACTGGATGATCTAGAGAATAGATCACGCTGGAATAATATAAGGATTTTTGGTCTTCAGGAAAATATAGAAGGAAACAATATGTCAAGTTTCCTTAACTCATGGCTGCCCAAATTTCTAGACTTACCAGAGGCTTTATCTTTCGGTATAGAGAGAGCACATCGATCTCTCACATCAGGAAACAGTACCACCAGGAAACAATCTAGATCTGTCAAAGTAAAATTCCTATCATCTTCAGATAAAGACAATTCTAAAAACAGCCTGGTCAAAATCACCTTTAAAATGCAATGACTCTATCATTCGTTTCAATAATGACTATTCAGCAATGGTAATTACCAAAAGAAAGTTTTTTTTACCTCTAATTAAAGAACTGAAAAAGGTACAAATTAAGACTCACCTCTTGTTTCCAGCAAGGCTGAGGATTTTTCTTCCTGATGGACCTTCATTGTTTGAGGATCTTGATTCTGCTGTGACATATGTTAAAAAACACAAATTACTGAAAAAAATAGAAGAGATGGAGTGGGCTAACCCCTCTCATAGGTTCGTAGGTTCATAGGTAGGTACTAGGCTATCGGCCCTGGGGCCTATACAAGCCCAGCCAAAAAGGTACCCTGGCTTTTGCCACCCAAGAAAATTATTTTCCTGTGCCACTGTCGAGCAGAAGAATGGCTCCTAAAACTACATGGAAATCTACTGATAAACAAAAGCGACTAAAGAATAAATGAGAAATACAGACTATTTATAAAACAAACTATTATTGTGGACTATGCTTTTATTAACAAGTCTGTTTTGACATTTTACAAATACAAGGTAAGATCTACACTGCTTTTCATATGTTGTAGATATATATATATATATATATATATATATATATATAATGTTTCATTCATAACTTAATTTGATATAACATACTTAATCTACCATCAATATATTTATAATTAACACTTTAAGTATTCATTTTATATAAGTAAGCATAGCATATAAAAATGCATTACCTCAGTATCTGCTTCGTAGTACAGGAAACTACTTAGCTGTATATTATACTTTAATTTCACACAGCTATAATATATACAGTTATACATATTTAATATTCTATGTAAGATAAAATGAAGGGATACAGTAGAAAATATAAAGTAAAGAAAAATGGAGGGTAGGGGAGGGGGGAGGGAAAGAAAAGAAAAAAAGTTTTTTTTATATACATATAATTTCCTGTATAGATAGCATATTATACATAAGTCTCTCTAAACTCAAAGTAATAACAATGCATAACATATTCAAAGCCTTCTTCTCTCTTCTAATTGTACTTTATTTAAGTCATAGAGAATAACATATTCATATAACAGTTTCCCTCTCACTTCTAATCATACAGTACTGGTCAGCACTGAGCATAAACTGTGTTACACCCTCAGAGTAGAACAAGAATTCACAATGTAATTATTAAATATGTACATGATATACATTTGTTCAGGATAGGTAAATGTTGGTAAGGTAGTGTAGCATCTGTGGGTTTAAATGCCGATGCATACATTAGCTCTGAGAAGCTGGGAGATGTTATATGTGTTTGTATTACAAGGCTTATTATTTATATATTAATCTAAACTCTAGGGAATATATATAGTTAAAAATAAACATAGTGCTTTTAAATGACAAAATAGAGCAGTAGGAAAAGTTACAACATTACTTTCATGCTTTGTTTGAAAACCTTTTTTTTTTGCTGACTGTTTTGCAATTTCTGGTATGGGAAACAAATATATGCTGATTCACATGTATAAAAACGTTTTTTTTTTTTTACTGAAATTCAGCTGTTTCCCACCGAAAAAAAAGGGAGACAATTTTGACATATGTCAGAAATCCACTTTAGAGCAATTATCACCGACTATTGTCATAATATGTCTAAATGTGATAATAATCTTTCTAAAGATGAGATGCAGTTTATAGAATATATCAAAATACATAAAATTCATGTTATGCAACCAGACAAGGGGGTGGGGTTATTTTTATGGATGAGTCGGATTATGCCATCAGGATGGACAGGATGCTTTCTTCAAATTATATTAAGGTTTCATTAAATGAACTTAACCAAGCATATCGATGTATAAAAAATTTTCTGAGCGACTTGTTGATTGAAGCAAGCATTTCCTTGGAAACCTATCATTATTTGACTATGCCAGCACCTTTAACTCCTTAATTTTTGGTGTTCCGAAATTGCATAAAACATGGGTGACCCCCCTCTTAGGCCTATTATTGATGGACGTAAATTCATTACATATACATGTGCTAAATGGGTTGATGTTAGGCTGAAAGAAGCCCTTAAAACAGAGGCACAGATATGCCGCGATTCATGGCATGTATTACATCATTTAAATAACATCCTGTTTGATGCTACTTACGGGGTTTTGACTGTGGACATTAAAGATCTATACACAGTCATTCCACAAGAATTGGGCATGGAATGGGTGAGGGATTTTTTGCATACCAAACATATCCCAGGAGATGATATCGATTTGATTATTTCTTTGTTGGATATTATCTTGAAAAATAATTTTTTTATGTTTCAGGGTGAGTTCTTTTTACAAAAATCAGGTGTTGCTATGGGCTCCCCATTTGGGGGGAGCTTTGCCAATTCTGTAATGGCATATTGGGAATGGACATACTTATTCCCTCACCCAACTTTCAATAACAAGGTAGTCTGGTATACACGATATCAAGATGATATATTCATTATAATGAAGGGCTCTAATGATGAAGCTAAAAAATTAGTGGAGGTTATGGCTTCTTTTACGTCATTTTTACAATTTACATTCCAGTACCATGAAAACTGTATTATTTTCTTGACATTAAATTATACAAAGATGTGGTTCAAAATAGATTTATAACTTCAATATACAGAAAACCTTTCTATAATAATTCTTTTTTGCATTTTTACAGCAACCATCCGCTTTTCCAAAAGAGGGGGATCATTAAAGGTCAGTTTGTCAGAGCATCTAGAATGTGCTCTGATGATAATGATTTCTAGCAGGAATGTGATCACTTACAAGAAATGTTTCTTAGTCGAGGGTACCCACTTAGGTTGATTAAGACCATTAGCAATGAAGTAAGCAACAAAAGATTCAATGGAAGCCTAGGGCCACTTTTAGTTAAAGAATATATATGCGAAGACAACATTACCGATCCACCCCATATGGATAATAGTGTATCAACATCTTTAGCAAAAATAGATAATAAAGGCTATGTTACTAGTTTTTCAACACAGTTTAATGATGTGTCGGTAGAGATTAGTAATATTTTACATTATAACTGGGGCATCATTTTACAACAGTAAATGCTTAGTAGGGCCCTTGGTGTGAAACCATTAATTGTTTTTAGAAAAGGTCTCAATTTGAAGATTTTACTTGAACTACCACAGAATCAATTTAAACCTCGAAAGGGTGTGTATAAATGTGGTAGATGTCATTATTGTAAATATATCCAAACGGGCACCTTTTTCTATATTAGAGGTATCAAGTATTCCATCCAAGATAAATTTAATTGTGAAAGTCAAGGTGTGGTATACTTAGCTTCATGTAAAGTATGCCCTGTTTTTTATCTTGGCAAAACCGAATGCCAATTAAAACAGCGGATATATGCACATAGTTATGCTATTTCTAAAGGTATTAGCACAAATGCCCTAGCAAGGCATATTTTGGAATTTAACACCCATAGTTTCCAATTTGTGGTGGTTCAGCAGGTACACAGAAACCCTAGAGGAGGACCCTGGCATTTAAAATTAGAAGAACAAGACCTACTTTGGCAGTTAAAAACTAATGCTCATGTTTATCCAGGAATTAATGATGCTTGTTCTATTAAATGTTTGCTTAAATTAAATGCTTTAGAACGTTAAAAATCAAGTATTTTATTGTTTATATATATATAAAAATTTTCCAATTATGGTCATAAATGTTTTATTATATTATTTCTTTTATTATACATTTGCGGGGAAAAATGTACTGGAATAAAATTTGGTATAGTGTTAGTCAAAGTGTAGTAATTTGAAGTGAGCTTTTAGATATGTTACTTTTTATGCTAGTACTGTTTTAAATGTTAATTAGGTACTTAAGAGGTAATTGATTTTAATTATGAGATAATTGTTTGTGTGTTATATACTTGTAATTTCAAATGCTGTATTGTCTGAAGAAGTGCACCAAGGAGAAGTGCATGAAAGCGCTTACAATAAACTGGTATTCGTGGATTGCTTCCGTTTGCCATTCGTTTTTCTTTTTTCCGAGTTTGGTTTTATTTGTTTTTTCTAATTTTGAACATTCTCCTTACCTCGTGCAGTGCTCACACGAGCTAATTATTAATTTGGAAAACTTTCTACAATTTGTGGAATCATCTCTTCCCTCTCTAAACTCCCTTGATGATATGAAGCAGCTGGATGATGTCATCACTGTGCGACGAACATTTCCAGGAAGTGCAGAACTGTATTTTGACTGTAACTTGGTTTAACAGTCTTTTTTGTTTTAAATCAACTGTTATTTACTTAAAATGATCATTTATATGGTCAATGACAAGATTACATATTACAATAACATAATATTTTCATCTTTTGTGACTTGAAGAAAGGATTACAGAAGAGACAAAAGAAGAAAATGTAAAAAAAAAAGAGGTGAGAGTGGTGATGGTTATGATAGAACTGTGTGAGTATTAAAATGTAAATATCTATGTGCTTTATTTTTAGACTCTACAAGTGTAAATACTGATGGTAACATTCATTTTTGTATGTATGTATATATTGTATGTGTGTGTATGTATATATATATATATATATATATATATATGTGTGTGTGTGTGTGTGTGTGTGTGTATATATATATATATATATATATATATATATATATATGTATATATATATATATATATATATATGTGTGTGTGTGTGTGTGTGTGTGTATATATATATATATATATATATATATATATATATATATATATAGCATTTTTTTTTCTCTCCCTCATCTTTCTTTGAAGTATCACTGCATACTATGATTATGGTTACCATACTCAAAGTTAATATCTTCACAAATGTGTGCACTCTTTATACTTAAGTGTCATAAGTAACATTATGCATATAATTTCAGAATGTTTGTTTGCATAGCGAAGAATTGCTTAACAAAAGTGGTATACTACAAAGAACTTTGCAAATCAATATCTTATTTTGCCACTAGTGAAAGAGGTTGTATATACATGTGTTTATAGTGACTACATACCATTTGAGGATAATACAATGTTCATTTAAATGACATACTGTTTATAATTACACTTACGTCTTCTAAATAGTCATTCTAAATATAACTATTTACAAGGGATCCTAACTACGTTAGCCTTGTTTTATTTTTTTTCTCTCTCTCTCTCTCTTCCCTCTCGTGTTCATGTATATAAGTTAAATAAAGGGAAGAGATATAACGAGAGTTACAAACATGTTAATACAAAATAGAATTACATTTAAACAAACCATGGTTTGAACAATAACATTGTGTCCTGAATAACGTATTATATCTGATAACCTAATAGAAATGTTGTTTATACACACAACCTATGTTATCTATGTTAATCGTAAGGCAGTGGGTTAAATTACTTAGTCCTTTTAAATAATCTAACAAGTGTAGAAAGGAGCGACGCTGATCTCTTTGGCACAAAAAACAAAAACTGTATTATAACAGAGTATTCAAGTCCCAAACAAAAGTAGTAATCCAGTGATGTCAAAGCAAGTGAACCACAAACACTAGTGGCTTAAAATCTTTATTCCATCAGATAATAACCATAATGCCTTAGCTAAACATGTGAGTCTTTATGATAATACACACACATTCTTATTCAGGGTTTTAGAGGTTGTAACACCGAATAAAAGAGGAGGTGACATTAGTAGTCAAACTGAAAGTAAGGAAAGTGACTGGATTGTCCGACTAAGAGCTGATAGTGGGTTAGGCCTGAATGAGAGAGCCTCCATTAAACCCAGGTTGAGGAGACGCAGGAATATAAAATTATTATATTCACACATTTTTTGTTGCACTTAAGTGTATATGTTCTGACTGAATAACTAAGGAACTTACAAATGTTTTCAGTATTTAGATGCAATTAGGATTTTTCCTGCAGCCCATGACATGCACATTTTAGCATACCTAACTTTTTAATAATTTTTAAAAAAAATTGTTTTGATTTATTTATCTCTTCTATATATATATGTGTATTATACTATTTATTCATTTTTATTTACCCTTGAATGTTAGATATAAACATTTATACTCATATACATACTTTTTAGTATTGCCAAGTATATGAGATTCTCAACATTTCCCTTTTAATTGTGTTAATTGTGATAATTGTTTCTCTTGTTGCACCCATATATATACTGGGGAATTTTAATTTGTGTATTATTCAATAGATCTGAAGAAGCTCTCAGCAGCGAAAGTGCTTAAGCAATCTGATGGAATAAAGATTTTAAGCCACTAGTGTTTGTGGTTCACTTGCTTTGACATCACTGGATTACTACTTTTGTTTGGGACTTGAATACTCTGTTATAATACAGTTTTTGGTTTTTGTGCCAAAGAGATCAGCGTCGCTCCTTTCTACACTTGTTGGATTTTTTTATATTTGCTTTTTGAATAGGAGCGTTTACCCGGCAGGAGGCTGTACCTTTTTTCATTTCTTTTAAATAATCTATTACACATTTGCCTTATTTTGGAATGTAAATCATATTTTGAATTAATTAGGTTACATAGGTTTCTTATTAGATATGATATCTATGAACATATAAACCTTCCAGATAGTACTATATTAGGACAATTAATGATTTCATTAGAATTTGGTTATCTTAATGTTTCTAACTTAAAGTATATAAAGTATGTTATTAGTGGAGTTTGTACTCTGTTGTTACAGTTTAGGGGTTGATCTCAGTGACAGATGCCATTGGGATTAGGAGGTTATAACTCCAGGTGAGGAGCATTGGGGTGTTTGTTTTTATCTAGTGTATGTAATAATTTTTTTTTTAAAAAGAGTTTTTTGACATCCAGAGTAGCTTATTTACAGAAAATATAGAGAATAAAGCTCAAGGAATACAATTTTTTTCTAAAGACATGAAATTTAGTATTTTTATTAGGAACAAATTCATTTTTTGCTAAAATTTTCACATTATACATATGATATTGATATGTTACTAACACATCTTTCAGGTACAATTACATAATATGACTATGTTGAAAGGTATGTCACTTAACATAAATGGTTTGAACAATCCATATAAAAGAAGTAATTTATTTAAATATCTAGCTTTTCATAAACTTAATATAGTATTCTTACAAGAAACCCATTAAACAAAAGATACTATTAAATTTCTAGATACAAATAAATACACAAATATAGTAAGCTCAGAGTGTACAAAAAAAAAGAGGTGTAGCAATATTGTGGAACAAAACATTACCATTACCCAGAATAATCAAAACATACCAAGACAATAAAGGTTTGCTTTGTTTGGCTATAATTGAGATGGGTAAGAAACTATATACATTAATAAACAACTATTGGTTACCTGGTATTGGTACTAATATTATTAGACACATATTGAATCAAATAGTTTCACTATCTGAGGGACATATCATTATGGCAGGTGACTACAACTATATCTTAGACACTAAAGATACAACCACTTCAGGAAAAAGAAACATTACAGCACAAGCTAAACATCTTATAAATTTCATAGACTTATACCTACTCAAAGACATATATCATTTTGTGGATCATAACTCATTACAATACACATTCTATTCTAATAGATACAAAATATATTCTAGAATTGATAGAATATTTCTTTCCACACAGATAAAGAATAACCTGACCAGGAGCAAAATTATATCATGCCCAATCTCGGACCATAATACTATCATATTTGAACGTAATATTAATAGCACCCATAGTGTCCAAATTAAAAGAATTCCAGCATATCTCACACAACTTAAGGATTTTCAATTATTCATAACAGAAGAGACACAAAACTTCATTAATATAAACTCAGTATCAGACACACATGATATATTTATTTGGGATGCCCTAAAAGAATACTTATATGGACAAATAAACAAATGGTTTCATAATAAGATGAAAATATGGGATAAAGATATAAGAATAATACAGGATAAACTGGACTCACTATACAAAAATAATAAAGGCAACCTGTCTTCAAAGAATATAAGGGTTGAGATTTACAAACAAAATGAGGAATATAGATCTATCCTACATCATAAAACAAAGATAACACTAGAGAAATATAGGTTTCTTGCTTATTCTGTAAATCCTAAACATCCATCAAACCTTAAGTAAGAATAAGACCAAAAGATTAAATAAATATAATTATATTAAAGAAATGCATTCTGAAAAAAAGAAAAGATAAGTACGTAATGTACAAGATATATTAGAAGAGTTTAGATGTCACTTTCATGAAATTAATCAATCCACACAACAAATTCAAACACAAGATAACATAAGAGATTATATTAACAACAATATATGTAATAAACTAAACAAACAACAAATAGAAGTTATTGATAAACAAATTACTTTATCAGATATACAAAGTCAAGTAAGTAAGCTTAAACTAAACAAAGCTCCAGATAACGATGGAATTATTCCTGAAATATATAAGATAATGCCCAAAATGGCTATTTCCTTACTACACAAAGTATATAATTCTTCCCAAAATGATAATTTTACACCCCCATCCTGGAAATATACATTTATATCCCCTATTTTAAAATCAAATAAAAACCCAAAATTCTATTCCTCATACAGACCAATATATTTACTGAATATTGATTATAAGATGTTTATGAATATATTTTCAGAAAGATTGAAGAAATTCTTACCCCACTTAATAGACGAAGACCAGACAGGATTTATAACTAACAGAAGTACTTTTGATAATATAAAGTGAACCCTAGCTATTATAGACTTCTCACAAAGGAAGAAAAGGAACTTATCATTAATTAATCTTGATATTAATGCGGCCTTTGATTCTATTAACTGGATCTGTCTATTTGCTATTTTGGAATGCTTACATTTTTCACATAATTTTATTAATCTACTAAAACATTTATATGAAGAAACCTATGCATGTATCAAAATAGGGTCATATATTTCCAATAAAATATCTATTACAAAAGGCATTAAACAAGGATGTCCTCTCTCTCCTCTACTATTTACTTTGATCATGGAACCCTGGGCAAATGAAATAAGAAACAATAAAGAAATAGAGGATTTGGAAATGGATAAAGACAATATAGCCAAAACCCAGCCATTTGCGGATGATTTTCTTATCACCAAAAAGGGAAATGGCTCCTCATTCATGTCATTATATGAATCAATTAAAACATTTCAAATGATGACCAGTCTATCATTCAATGACAATAAAACAAAAAATTCTACCCATATATCCTAATAATAAAAAAAATAAAAAAAGGATGATAGGAAATAATACATATCACATTGCTAAAGTAGATCAAATCACATATCTTGGAATCATTCTTGCCAAAGACATTAAATCAATAATTCAATTAAGCTATAACAAATATTTACAGCATATCCAAGAATTATTTACAAAATGAAATACAATAACATTTACTACTGAAGAAAGACTAACCATTATAAAATTGATAATTATACCTAAAATCTTATACATAATACAACCCATTCAAATTCTACACTCAAAAATGTTTATAAATAAACTAAACACTTTACTACTAAGATTATTTTGGTCACAAAAAAAAACAGAATTACTATTAATCAACATACTAACAGCTGGAAGAATAGTGGAATAGCTTTCCCAGATCTAAATCTCTATTCGATTTCCGCTATAATCAGATCAATTTCTCAGCTCTTAGATATAAACTATTTAGCTAAATGGAAATCTTTATGGGAATTATCAGCCATGGAACTTATAATGAGACCAACAACATATCAACTAGAATTCATAAACACACCTTTTATATGGATCTTAAAAGAATATTTTATCACACATACTAATCCTAATCATACTGCCAGTTACATACATAATATTATAATTAACTTTCAAAACTTTATATATAAACATGTTAAATATAAAGACTACTTTTTTGTTATTTCCTATAGCATATACACAAGAGACTTTTGTTACCTCAGATACTAACAATGTTTTTCAACTGAAAAACAATGAACTCAAATACTGGTTCCAGCTGACTTATGAATACAAGACTAGTTCAATGGATCATTTATACAGGAATATACACTTAATAATTCCTTATGGTTAGATATACAAACACTTATACTATAGCTTGATAATAAGCTGAAACTAGCTTCACCAACTAGCAAACATGACACCAAGATATTATTACAATTTCTTCAATCAACATTATTGCACCAGCATACATATTCAGGTAGTCCCCCCTTTATTTATAGACTTTTAAGAGAAGAAACATTTTCTTGCACACATAACTACTGGAGTTATTATAGTTTAATTACTCATAATTCTCCAAGTGAGCAAGATAAGGTTAATATGCTACAATCAGCTGGGAAAACATCATTTTCTCTGAAATGGAAGATTTACACATGGAGATTCATGAATAGATCCTTTTATACACCACAAATAATGGACAAAATTAATAAAAAACAGAACATCTGTAATAGATGCAACTCTAATGTAGATATTAACTGGGCACATATGTTTTTTAACTGTCCAACCTTAAATATCTTTTGGAATAAAGTAAATGACTTTTTACAAGCACTTTTTTCAGACAACTTCATATTGAATAAATCATTAATCATATTTAATACACCTGTTCCACAATGTGTAAGGAAAACTAAATACTCATTACTGTGGACTATATTGGCAGTGGCTAGAAAGATCATAACAAGAAAATGGATTTCAAAGCATCCTCCTGCATTCTCTGAATTTATTGATTTATTAAAATAAGTTAGTCAGTTACAGATAAGAACCATAACCTCTAGAACATCTAGAAAGACATATGAACATCATTTATGGGTTAACTTACAAAATATGTTGGAAAAAATGATCATTTTGCATAAAGGCAATTGACTTTCCTTGTCATTCATGAGAACAAGTTACAAAAGAAAGGTTATAGTGTATGTTAATGTATAAATACTGGATGTCTATGTACATACTTTAGTTTGTTTGCTTTGTTATTGGTATATTCATATTTGAATGCTATGAATACATATTATCAATTTGTAAATCTATAATGTAAATTACCTTATATATGTCTATGTGATTTTCATTATAATCAAAACCAATAAAACTGTTTAAAAAAAAAGAAATTAAAACCATGCTCTCTCTTCTCTGATGTCCTCCCACCAGAATACTTAAAACTCGCTGCTGAGGCCATAGCATACCCCGTTAGCATTCTGGTCACCTGCTCACTTACAGAATCCTATGCCCCCAACCTCTGGATACAAATCCATCATCACCCCACTTCACAAAGGAGGTAACGCCAATGGACCCTCTATTGTCCAAACTCTATCCTCTCCCCACTATCCATACTCCTCAAAAAGTGCATCCATAAACACCATCTCACACACAACAACCTACTCACCCCACCCAACATGGCTTTCACCCCTCACACAGCACAAGCACTGCAGTTATTTCCTTCATGGATACTGTACAGAGATCCATTGACTCAGGTAATATTACATTGGTACTACTACTACTTGAACTGTCGAAGGTTTTTGATACAGTATCATGCAAACAAATTCTACAACACCTTTCTAATATCAGCTACACCCCACCCACCCATCAATGGTTTAATAGCTACCTCACTAACAGGCAACAATGCGTAAAATGGCAAAATACCCTATCAGAATACCAAACCAACTAAACTGGAATACTACAAAGGTCCATAATTGGACCTTTACTCTTTAACAAATTTACCAACAACCTTTACACTGCTTCTCCTCTTAGCTCTATGATCCAATATGCAGATAATGCTACCAACATCTCCTCCTCAAATAACCTACAACACCTCCAACAAATAACCCAAGATACCTTCACCGCAATCGAAGCCTGGTTAGCTGAATCACAACCACTCTCTAATGCCAAAAAAAAGCTTCTACTCTTTGCAGTAAAACCCCTTTCACCTGACTCTCACTTTCATATTTTCTCCCAAAGCAACACAGAAACTGAAATCATATCCCCTACTAAACTATTGGTATTACCATTGCCGATAAACTTACATTTGAACATCATATTGATAATGCCATTAAAAAAATGACTGCAAATTAGGAGCCCTGTACAGACATAAACATTTCATGGACAGCACCACCAAAAAGCTCTTGCCAGCACTTACTTACTCCCCTCCCTATTATACGGTGCCCCCATTTTTATTAACCTGTGCTCATCTCTACAAAATAAGCTCCAGTCCTGCTACCTTAAAATTGCCAAATTTGCTACAAGTTGCTCATATCACTCACATCACTGCCAAGCCTTAAAGAATTAAATTGGCTGGAACTTCCACATCACCTTAACCTCATTCAATTGTACATAACACATTAAATTGTCTACAATCCAAACAGCTGCCCTGCCCTTAAGAACATTTTAATACCCTATAAACCCACCAGAACCCTTTGCTTTGAAAATAAACAACTCATAACTGCTTATGTACTAAACAAAAGAGCCAGGCACTGCTTTAACTCATACACTGTTGCTAAACCAATGGAACTCACTTCCAGTTAGCATAAACACCATTAGCTGCTTCAGCAAATTTAAACTCACCTCAAAGAACTACCTACTAAATACTAAAATCTGACCCTGCATCTACCCAAACAGATAAACACACTACTCTCCTGGAGCCTTCCTCTAGCTTACCCCAATCTTTACCCATCAAAATCAGTAAGAAACTTTTTGATCTATAAGTTACTTTAAACAGCTCTGTTCTTACTATAAATCTTACTAACCTTAACTATCATCCTGATCCCTCACCCCTTTAAAACTACTCCACTTGTGATTTTTCTTTCCCATTATTAATTTTTTCAACCTAATACTACCCCTCTAGTGATCTTTTCCTTTCTAACTTTCAACCTATTTCAATATTTACAAAAAATGTGTTTATATGTATATATATATCTTGTAAACTACTCTATTTTTCTCTGATATTGTAACTTCCCACAATTTATTAGTCAGTTCCTCATTTTGTTATATTGCACTGTATTGTAGTGTAATTTCTGTAAGTTCTTGTAAAATACTATGCAATCATAATGTGTTTGTGGAGCTTTTCTCTCGGGGCCTGCACTAAAAATTGGCTCTTGTCCCAGTCGGACTTTCCCGGTCAACAAATGTCAATAAATGAATAAACATATATGCCTTCATTCATACTTTAGTCACAAACCAAGCAAACACACATTTCTATGATGGAAGAAGAGAAACACAATACATTAAATTCTCTTGAAGTCTTGTACACATTTTTTTTTACAAGTGGTTACTTTCTTTGAAGATGAATTTTCAAGGAGTGGATATTTGAAGAATTTGCATGCTCTACAGCAAGTTGTTTTGTAGAAGAGGGGAAGGTCTCCAAAACTGAATATATTATAAAACATACTTTTAAGCAGACCTTATTTCTTGAATCACTACTAGATTATATGTTTTGAATTATTTGTACTTTAAACCATATAACACACCATATGTTTCTGCAGCTGCTGCCCCTTGGTAGTCCAGATATGAGTCATAGTTCTAAGCACTATTTCATTGAAGATCATTTGACCAAGATCAATACATCAACCAGATCTTATATGTGGGGCAAAGCACTTATCACCCTTCTAGAATGTGCTGTATGCCCCATTGCCCTCTAACTAATATAGCTACTTCAGAAGTCACCACACTTTTCAGGATAATTTATAAACTCTTTAATTAATTTCGTGAAGTCTGTTAGATGCATCAGTGCTGATAAAATGGGCTTTCGTCTGGCAGTGCTTGATAAATTAAATGAATACCTTAATGCTTTCTACTGAAGTAGATGTACACCTTTGCAGGAGGGATAATGTTGTGTTAGCAATTTTATCATGATAACTCCTATAGTTGCTCTATAAAGATGATAAGCATTGCTTAGAGGCTTTTTCCATGGGAAAAGAAGCAAAGATTGCATACAACATATAAACTATTCTCTGTTTAAACAACAGATAATCAAATCATTTAATAGTATGATATGGCTAGATGAGCTAATGTTAACTCTATTACCTGTTTGTATTTTATTTCCTAGCAGTGTGAAGGCACAGAATACTGTTCATGCTCACGGAGTACTTTCTGAATTAATGAAAGTGACTGGATGTGTGTTGCAGGAACTGCAGATAGCAGCATAACAATACCATGGTTTTGTGCTACTTTTTTGGAAGTGAGCATCCTAGAGATTGTTTGTTTAAAGAGTAACCTAAACATTAAGTGAAACTAAAGCAAAACTCATACTGAAATCTGGATGTGAAGTACTACTGGTGAACAGGCGAGAGAGCACTAGGCAACCAGAAATTAAACAAAATGTGCCATTGTCACTAGAATGTTGAGTACTGAGGTAGTTACTCTTAGGCCAAAAGGCTTTCTCTATGGTAGTGTATGAAAAAGGCATTTCTCCATTAATCAGCAATGTGTAAGTATTATACAGAAAAAGAAATGTAAACTTATTTCAATCTGCTGAGTCTACCCGAGATGAAAGGCTACCATTATTTCTGTACAATTGGATTGTTTTGTAAACTGAGATACATTGAGACACACTGTCTAGGCCATCTGTATTTGTTCTAGCCTCAGTATTATAGTTCTTATAATATTGCCATTTTTCTTGGCTTTAAGACAGTTTATTTGTCTTCAGTGGTACACCATTAATGCATGTCTACGTTCACATATTTTGGGATGGATAAGTAACACATTAACATAAAAATATTTTTTTTCTTGAGGAAGTCACATCATATTTCTTTGTTAGTCCTAAATGGCTCCCTAACTGCCTGTCCCTCATAGTGCTCCACTACAAACATTTTATTATAAGTGGGCAGAATTTATGCTGTCATGCATTTGTACAGCCTCCAAATCCACTGACTGGTTTATATGAGTCTCTCCACTGCAATGATGCCTGTATCCACTACCACTTAATGCATATGGGTGAGCTTAGGGGCCTCTGATGGAAGTAACTGATCCCCTATTCTTACCGTTTTGTGGTACTGACAGTGACCTTTATTCCTAGTGATTTATGTCTTAACAGCCTTAAGCTTAAGTCATGATTTTACATTGTTCCTTCAAGCCCTGGAAAACTCTTCCTCACCTGGAATGGATCAAAGTCACCTGTTGGCCCACTTGTATGCTTTTGTTTCATGCAATGTATCAGATAGCTAAAGTGTGAATACGATCAGACCTGTTTTAGATAAATGTACCCTATCTGTATTCTCATATGTGAACCAGTTGACATGCTGAGTATCACATACAACACAACTAGAAGACCTTGTAGAAATGGAGGACGTCAAATGACTATCATGAGAAAGGTAGCAGCATGGTGCTCAAAGGAGACATTGATTCTACTGCATTATTTACAGAGTGATAACCAGGAAAGGCTGTTACTGAAATATAATAGGAAACTGAGAAAAAATAATGTTTTGGATGAGATGGTAGCCACTCTTATTAAGAAGGAGATATTCCAATGCATGCAGAACAATATTGCCACAAATGATCATAATGAAAAGCTAAAGGAAGTGAGTAGATAGTTGATATTTAAGTAGAAGTGGTATCAGTTTCTATATGTAAGCATCACCGAGTATGTGCTTTATCTTCTAGTTCTCACTTAACAAACATCATATTAAGTCTATAATTTAGGCATGACAGATCTTCATTGCAGCTGAGAGTTAATGCTTGGTTATGTCTCAAAAAATTGTTGTTGGATGTTCAATGACCTTTGTCAAATAACACTACTTTTTTTAGCAGGTCACAGATGGGAGCATGGTGTACACCCATGTTACATGAACACATGCCACTGTCAGTGCTGAATGCATGTATATGTTGACTTTACAAATGAAGTACTCATGTTGTGGGAGGTCAAGTGTGTACAGACTTTTGTCATTGTTAAAGTTTATCTGGTGTATATTGACTCTATTAATGAAATATATTCTATTATGATATCTGCATCCCTTGTCTGTTCTTATAGTATCCCAACCCCGGAAGTGTACCTTTACTGCCATGCACTAGGTGACATGTCACACATTAAGGGAGGGATGATGGTCATAAACGGGCAGTTCTGAGTCACAGCACTCATCATCTGTCATCAAATAATACTGAACAGAATGCAGAAAACCATATACTGCAGAGATGGGATGGAGAGGAGTTAAGTTATGCTGCCAGCACAGCTGTTGAGGAATTCCTATTGGTGCACATTACTGATGCACATCAAGGAAACGGCAATCTTGTGGTCAGTATTAACAGTCATAGTGGAAAATGCATTTTTTATTTTCAGTTAAGTTTTATGTGACAGTATAGTTCTTTATAGTATTAAAATAATTGATTATACAGCTGTGTCTGTCTTCTTCTAATACTGCATTTATAAAAACACTATTGCATCATCTATGTAATGGAGACAGTTACTGGTTGTGTCCCATGCACATTTATATTTAACCACTTACCTTTATTTTACAGAGTTCCTATATATCACTGTGCTCTACATTTCAGACAGTTACCATAAACAGTTATATATTTGTGTGCATGTGTGTGTAATGCCTGTGCATCTATCAATACTCCTCAATTCAAGAGGCTGCTAGTTGTAGGCATTTGTTTATAATTCTTCAGTGCTACTGATCTGCCAGTGCATATTCTGTATGTGTGGTACATGCAGACAAAATGCATATCAGTGCACATATATGAATGACTCATATGCGGCATTCATTGTTATATATGCACAAGTTTGCTTTGTACATGATTGCTTGCAACATCTCTGTTCAAAATTAGTGTGGTTACTAGGCTACAGTGCTCTGCTTGATTTTGTTGCATCCTAGTGCATGTAAAACTCTGCATTCCAAAAGAAACCTTGGAAAACTATACATATGAGGCCTCACCCTGCAAGGTTTACATTACAGAATGATTTGTCTCTCTGAATGTAGCTTTGTAATGTGCCAGAAAATAAAAGCATACTATGAATACTTACCTTAAAAGTTATATAAACAAACTAAAATTAATTGTCAGTCCTTTGCCATGGAGATTGAGGGTCATCATTGTTGTTTGATGACAAAAAGACAGTCTTTGATAATGATACACAAAATAAACAGCAATTTATTAGCATCATAAGACAATTAAGATAGATCTTGATCAGTTGTAATGAATGGAAGCATTCTAATTTCATGGAGCTATGAAGATGGCAAAAGCACTGTTAGAAGCAAGAGATGCACTCTAAGTGAGGTACAACCTACTGCTATTCTAATTCTGCAAGTTTTTTAGTGAGCTACAATACATACAAAAAGTAATGGTGGAGTATCTATTGAAAATCAAGGCACTATCAGTACATTTCCATAAAGTAGTGTCATAATCTAGTTTTACATGGACTTATCACATGACATCTGTGTTGCCAAGCAGATGCAACACATGATATTTTTATCATGCATCAACTCTTTTACTTTCCCTTGTTGTACGCGGCTCTTTTTATGCAGACATAACTCAGTACATGGTATTTCTCCTCAAGCTTGTTCTCTTTTAACAGCACTACACAATGCATTTGACTACATTGCCAAGGGTGTCTAGTATTAGCCTGTCTCTTAACTGATGGATATGCCTTTCATTTAGTAAATACATATAAAAATCCATTTCAAGAGGCTGATACTCTTTACATGACCTTAGAAAATAATGTGCACCTAAACACCTTAAAACTTAGTCCCAGGCATTGCCAAGAGGAGGGTGTAGAAAGAAAGACACTGAATTCAATTTTTTTTCTGTTTAGAAAAAGTCAATCATGGGCTATATCTTGATCTACGATAAGGCAAGTTTTGAGATGGCACAAATGGCAGACCATCTACCTTGACACACAGTTCTGGATTGAAGATTAATGGAGTTTTTCCAGTAAATTAATGGACATAAGGTCACAATTATTCAATATTTATTCACATGGCTTCTAAGGATTATTTCTGTTAAAATACGAAGGAAGACAAAGTTCATTCTTTCTTACTTCATATGTACAAGTAGCATGACAAAGGCATTTTCCATGAATGCATGCATTGTTGGCATATTACATTTTTCCTTTTGCATTTCTCAACAATATATTCCATTTTAACTACATTTGGAATGACTATTGTTCAGGTTATGGTGACTTCTAGTTGTGTTCACAGAATATCAGGAAATAAGCAGCACATGATGTTCCCCTAAGATTGGTGCCTTTACATACTTTTTAGTATCAGTATGCAATTTATTTAGTCTGGTGCACTATTCCTCAAGTCTGAAAATGAATGCCAAGTGTTGGCATAACAACACTTTCTGTCTATCAAATTATTACTACTCTTACAAATGTTACATGTTATCAGAAGTTGTATTGTCTCACTCAATTTGGTGAGATTTGGTGCAGCTACAATGTTCAATAAATTCATCTCTTCAGGGCAGTTTGTCAAGAAACAGAAAGCTTCTTGTCCACAAGTTCAGCATATTCCTGACTGTGAATGTAAAAGCCAACATGCCGCAAAAGCCATAGTTTGTCATATTTCTGAATGATACAGTGGAAAAAATAAGAGACTATAATGTCGTTGAGTTTCAAGGAGACTGGGAGAAAAAGAGAGAAGAAAAATCAGGAGAATTGTGACAGAAATGTCAGAATTGCTATGGGACATGAAACGCCTATTTATATGTTCAACATTTGTTCTTTCCAAGTGCAGATTATCTAATTAAAAATATGGAATGCTGTTATTTAGCTAATGAACTGAGGCAAAATTATACATTTGATGAGTTATGTGATAAAATATTATGCAACAAAACTATGCATGACAGTCCGAAATTATTAAAAGAACAATATGGGAAGGGGAGAGGAGATTCTACTGATAGAGATGACTGCCATTAGGGATACAGACAAAAGGCAAGAGGGGGCAGGAATATATTAAAGGAAACTGGCAAAGGAACCAAGGTACTGGGAGCAAATAACTAGAGAGGAAAAGGTAACAGAATGGGATGACACCAAGAACTTCTCTGAAGTGCATGTTAGAGATTGCCTTCCATATCAAAGATTGATATCAGAGTATAGGCAAAGAGAAGGAAATGGGGGGGTCCTAAATGAAAGACCAGCACTGGTAGAGTGTTTGGTAGACTCTAGAACAGAAGTTGCTGTTAAGAAAGGAATAATTAGTAGATCATACAGAATATTGCATGATAACTATAAGAATCAATCAGATGAGGTTAGGAAGGATTGTGATGAGAGACTGGATAAGCATTTCAGAAAGAAACAGTGGGGGGATATATGTATGTCTACCACATGAGCTCAAATAAGAATTAGCAACACCACTGGGTAATCTTTTTCAATCATAGTCTAAGCACCAGCTTTGTCCCTGCTGAATGGAAAAAGACCACCATTATCCACTTGCATAAATGTGGTGCTTCCACTGACCCTGGGAACTATAGACCTATTAACCTAACTAGTCTTATCTGCAAGGCTATGGAGTGTATCATCATTAACCTTATGGGGCTGAATGGAGAGATGAAAAGTCAGCAAGCAATGGAAAGTAGTAGTGTTGAAACTGAATTCATCCTCAAGTCTTGATAAGTACCTTCACATGGTGGACCCTGTTTTCTACAAAATCTTACCAAGGTGACACTGATATATAGACTGCATTTATATAGCATATATCATGGACAGAAGTAGGTCAAAAAATAAAAGAGGTAGCTGGGTGCACATGACCCAGGATAAAAAAAGTGCCCAATCCTGGTAGGTGCACTGGTGCCAGGACTGGAAAAAATGACAGTGTAGAATCCTCAAAATATGGAAACATTCCTACAATGGGGCCAGGCCAGGCGAGGATGGCCCCCCTGTTGTAGAAGGAAGTAGCAGTCCACAAAGATCACAAAAAACTGATAGGCCTAAGAAGAGCCATAAAGATGACAGAGTGGACTACTGAGGATAAGAAAGAAATTATATATTGTTACTATTATGCAAAAAGCCTAGAATTTCCAGACACAAGGTATACAAAATGATTGAGAGAAATTAGAAGAAAGAAAAATACTTTCACAAGAAAAACTGTCAGAAGCTTCAAATGAAAATTTGTGTTCATTAATACAACAGATTTGTGAAAAACAGTATATAGATCAAGAAACTTTGATTTGTTTGGAAAAAGAAACATCTGAGGAAGTGTAAAAATATAAAAACAAAACCAAGAGATGTTTGAAAAGTATAAAAAAAATATATGGACACGGGAAAGAAAGAGAAATTTGATATGGTGCAATATTTATGCAAAGGAGAAAGCCAAATTAATCAATATAAAGAAGGCAGCCCCCAAAGATATTTGAAGAGAAATACAGGCAAAGGCATCCAAATATGGAAAGTTGCACAATAAAAAAATAATATCACAAAGATGGAACATAGAAAAGAAGATTAGTAAAGTAAAAGTTAAAAAAATAGAAGTTGGAAGTTATGGAGTACCTATGAAGTGAAGGATTTGGTGTAGAAGGTCTAATGCAGGTTACATTACAGCATGTTGGAGTGATTCCCCAAAGTAAGGAGAAGCAGGAAGATCAGGAAACATTTGAAGAAGAAATATGGACATTAGAAAGAAAAAGAGATTTAACAGGGTATAATATTTATGCAAAGGAGAAAGCAAAACTAATGAATATAAAAAGAGCAGGACCAACGATATTTGAAGAGAAATGCAGGCAAAGGAATCTGGACATGGACAACTTTACAACATAAAAAGTAAGAAGACAAAGATGAAAAGTAGAAAAGGAGATTAGTAATGGAGAAGTTAAAGAAATAGAAACTGAGGTTATGGAGTACCTGTGAAGTAAAGGATTTAGTGTAGAAAATCTAATTCAGAAAGCACCACAATAGGATAGAGCAATGGCTATTAAAATAAAGGAGAAGCCAGTGGAACAGGACGCAATTGGTCAGGTGCCATATGAAAATAATTTGGAGCCTTCCACAGGAAACCAGTACAAATGTTCACTTGAAGCTAGACAGCAAGGCAATGAACAGAAAACTGTGGAATCTCTGATGCAGTCAGTGTTGAAGAGTGATAGGCCAGTGAGTTCCCATATGACAAATCAATGGATGGTGCAGGATGAAATTGAAGAGAATGTGCCACAGGAAGATGCTATAGAACCTTCTATAGAATGCTCGCAGGAAATGGAAAACAAAGGATGTGCCTTCAGTTTACAAGAAAATGAGCTAAGAGAAGAGTTGCTTGATTTAACAGATATAGGCAGATATATCAACATCAATGAAAGAAAGAATGTAGAAGGTCAATAAAACCCAAAAAGTCAGAAGTCTTATAAAACAAATGAACACAGTAATTAGGACTCTTCACAGAGATCCATGCGCTATAACAGAAGTAAACAGGATATATTACTGTGCAGCTAAATTGGTAACTGATAAAAGTTCTACCACAAGAACACAATGTAGTAAGGGAAAGGAAGGGGAAAAATCAAATACCATCATGGAAATATTGAATAGAGAAAACTATAAAGCAGTTAAGAGAAAAAAATTATCACTTTTAGAAGACTATAGAAAAGGGAATAGATCAACAAAAATACTAAGAAAGATAGATGTGATAAAAGCAATGCGTAGTATTAGAACAGACCAGGATCTATCATGCACTATTGCAGAAAAACAAACTAAAAGTTTCAGCACAGGTGGAAAATATAGAAGATACAAAGATAAATATAAAGGAAAAGTACAAAATAAACAATTTATTGATGACCCAAAAAAGTTTTATAGAGAACTGGGAAACGAGGTAAAAGGAATTGAAAGACCACCAAAAAAAGAAGAAACGTACATTTTGGAGAAATATGTATGAAGATCCTGTGGAACATAACAAAGATGCTAAATTGAGAGAAGAAGTTTAAAAGTACAGGGTATGAAATATGAGGAAGTAACAGCCAAAGAGATTGAAATAAAGTTCAGAAAATCCTCTAATTGGAAAACCCCAGGTCCAGATGCAGTACTTAACTTTTGGCTAAAAGTATTAACATCTTTGCACAAAGATTTAGCCATGAGTAAGAACTATTTATATGTGCACCCCGAACAGACACCAGCCTGACTAACAACAGGAAAAACAATGCTCCTACTTACGAGTGAACCTGCAAGCTACCCTAAAAATTATAGACCAATAACTTGCCTTCTGACGACGTACAAACTATACACGGGAATTGATTTTGACAGAGTTTATAGTCATTTAGAAGAAAACTCAATTATGGCAGTAAAACAAAAGAGCAATAAAAGAAAGTCATATGGAACAAAGGATCATTTGTTGTTAAATAACGTCATAGTGGAGAATTGTAAAATGGGGAAGAATCTAAGTATGGCATGGATTGATGCAAAAAAGCATTTGACAGTATTCCACATTCATGAATAAAAGAGTGCTTAAAAATGTGTAAGATACATCCTACACTGATCAACTACATTACAGTGACCATGAAACAGTGGCAAACCACTTTGCAATTAAGCCTTGATAAAGGACAAATTATTATCCAAGGGATAAAAATTCAAAGAGGGATGTTCCAGGGTGACTCTTTGTCACCGCTGCTATTCTGCCTTGCCCTTAGGCCATTAACCTGTCTACTTCACAGCTTAGGCCATGGATATAATTTGGCTCCTAGAAAACAACAAAGTTTAAAGACTTCTCATCTTTTCTTTGTTGATGATTTAAAACTGTATAGCTCATCAGATGGGGAACTGAAAGCACAACTGTATGTTGTCAAAACTTTTTCAGATGATATAAGAATGTCATTTGGTCTGGATAAATGTGCAGAAGCAACCTTTAAAGCAGGAAAACTGCAACACCAGGAAAACATCAGTTTGGGACAAGAATGTGATATAAAAGAACTTGAGCAAGAAGGAGTGTATACATATTTGGGAATTGATGAAGGATCAACAATAAAACACGAACAAATGTCAATAAAAATTAGTAAGGAATATTTCAGAAGACTTACATTAATCCTGAAAACAGCAGTGACATCTAGGAACAAAATTCAAGCTATAAACCAATTTGCTCCCTGCTCTAACTTACAGTTTTGGAGTGACTTACTGACCCCAAAATTTTTTGATAGATTAGATAGCAAAACAAGAAGGATGCTTCATGCTTACCAAATGATTTATAAAAATCAGTGCATACCAAGATTATATATTCCACATTCTGAAGGAGGGATGGGCCTCCTTGAAATTGATTACATGTATAGATCTGCAGTTGTTGGACTCCACACATATCTTCTGACCTCACAAGACCCAAATGTAGTGAAAGTTTTGAAACATGAGGAGAATATATCTAAGATGACTTCTCTGCTTTATCTAGCAGAAGCATATTGGCATCAAGCAGGAATGAAAATCAAACAAGAAGTAGATAAGAATCAGACAGCAACTGAATGTGCCAAAAAACAAAAGAAAGAATATAAGGTGAAGGACCAGATGAGAAGACAAGAAATGTGGAAAATGCATAAATATAGTTGCAAGTATAGAAAACTTCTGGAAGAACCTCATGTTGATCAGGAATAAATGCAGGAATGGTTAAGGACAGGCTAATTAAAACCAAGAGATGAAAGGTTAATATTGGCGGCACAAGATAGTTGGCTATGTACACGTTGGTTTACAAAGTCCATTGAACATGTGGGAGAAACAGGCAAATGTAGGTTTTGCAAAACAAAATTGGAAACAGTTGCACACTTCGTTGCTGGTTGCGACATACTAATGGCAGCAGGACTATATACTGAAAGACATAATAATGTGGCGAGACTGTTCCACTGGGGATTGTGCAAACATTATTGTAATGAAGTGGCTGAAAAACTCTGGAAACATGAGCCACAAAGCATAATAGAAAATGATGAAGTCTTAATCACATGGAATCATCCATTACCAACAATTTGAAAGATAAATGCTAGAAAACTAGATATAGTGGTCCAAGGAAAGAAGATAAAAGTAGCATTGATCATTGAAATCATCACACTCGTGACTACAGTGTCTTACATACAGAGAGACACAAAGTTATAAAATATCAGGATTTGGAAGCAGAAATGAGAGCAATGTGGAAGAAAGATACCCAGATAGTTCCAATAGTAATAGGAGCAATGGGTTTTATAAAAAAGAGTTGACAATTATATTTAGATATGCTGCCAATACATGTAATTCCATACAAATTGCAGAAGGAGTAATTACTGGGCATATTGTGGGTGCTGCAAAGAGCTGTTTGGCTGATATCAGAGTGAAACAATATTAATTTCATGAACTTTAATCATACTTTGACTTAGGAATGGGGTCCATTCCTGTCATGATATTAGATACCCAAAAGATTTGGAGAAATTAAAAAGCAAGACCTTATCAACAAAGATATAGGTAATCTCCAAACACTTGGCCCTACTCAATTTGAATTTGTCAAGGGGAGAGCATGCCTGTTAAACCTGGTGGACTTAGACTGTCACCAAGGCCCTTGATGAGGGGAAATCTGTGCATACAGCCTACCTAGACTTATCCAAGGCTTTAGACACTATCCCCCACTCAGGCATCATTGACAAACTTACCCAGCTAGGTATAAACCCTTATATTATTAGATGGGTCACTGACTGGCTCACTGATAGAAACCATATAGTCAAAATAGGATAATCCACCTCCAACAGCAGACCCGTAACCAGTGGCTTTCCACAGGGATCAGTCCTGGGACCTCTGCTGTTTGGAATCTATTTCTCCGAAGTGCAAACTAAAACTTAAGGTCTGTGGCTGACAAAGTTTGCTGATAACTGCAAAAAATTGGGAGTGGTCATAGAATCTCCAAATGATGTCAACATCCTACAAGGGGGTCTTACACAAACAAATGATTATCACCAAAGTCATGGCCTTAAACTCAATGCAAAAAAATGTGTTATTATCCCTTTTGGTAAGAGCGATGTTCCTGCTAACTACCACATCAATAGCAACACCCCAAGTATGCACTCAGTGGTGAGCGACCCAGACACACAGGTTGACAGCAACCATACCTTTGATCACCATGTCTCCACAGTGGTAAGAAGGGCATTCTATATTGCTCATCTCATAAGTAAGGGAATTGCCTCCAGAAAAAAAGACATTATAACCTCCTTGTACTCTTCCCTTATTAGGTCAGTAATTGAGTACAATGCCCCTTTTGGTATGTACCTTTCCAAGCACTTGCAGCAATTGGAGACCACAAAGGCTCCTCACAAGGAAAATTCAAGGTCTTCAGCATTTGTCCTGTTTGGATCATCTCAAATCACTGTCACTTTATTCTGTTTCTTACAGACTACTAAGAGGCAATTTCTGCCTTGCATATAAATATAAGGCAAATTTTGACCCATCTTTATTGGAAATGCTGCATATCCATAAGTCAAATGACACATGAGTTACTCACTGTAAAGGCCTTAACCCATTATGTGACATTAGTAGAACCTGCTGTAGGGGCAGATTTGTCTCCCAGAGGTTACTACACCTTTGGAATAGACTTCCGCTTCATGTCAAGCAGAGCATTTCATTGGCCCTCTTCAAACACAATCTGGATGACTGAATGGGTAAACATAAACTCACCCTGGGGGTGTCCCTTTTGGACAGGGGCAATAGGTACTGATCATGGAAATAAGGGTAAAACTTGGCTAGGCTTGAAAGGGCTCTAGGGTCATTAGCCTAGTAACCTCATATGATCCTATGAAATACCATGCACTATCGTGCAACTGTGCGCCAAACAAGATAGTAAAAGTCAATAAATTTTCCCTTAAAACCCAAGCAGAAATATCCATTCGCCAAGCTCCTCTGTGATTGTTTCTGAGAAGTCAACTCTGGAGACAACAGTCTTCAACCTAGCATTATGGACAATTGGACTACCCTTGTTTCTCCTGCCAGCCTTGTTGACTTGGGTCTCTTGAGGCAGTGTAACAATTGCCTCATGTACACAGACAGCCCTCTACTAATAACACAGTATAGTATAGAGAGTGAAAGATGTATTTACACCAACAATCTGACATCCATGCTCTCTCTCACTCAAAACAGTAACACAGAAAAGGTTGTCAACTCACCCATCATTAAATATTCACACAGTACCACTACTCATACACATACCACTACTCACACACATAGTACGCATCAATCATGTAAATCCACATACATGGAGGTTCTCTCAAAAACCTTACTGAAACACCAGAGACCTCCAAAACACAAATCTGATACAGCTAACACAGTGTCCACAGCACCCATGACACACAGCAACACCAGTGACTCACCCACCATTCCCGTAAGGCATAGCACTCAAAAAACAAGTTTTCTTGTCACTGGAGACTCAATAGTGAGACAAACGGATATCCCACTCACCAAGCTGGACAAGGAGAAAGTCACAGTCAGCTGCCTGTCCAGTGCTAGGATTCACCAAATCACGTATGCACTCAGGTCTCTCAGCAACATGTATTATTATGACTCTGTCATAGTTCATGTTGGTGTCAATGACCTGAGATGTACCTCACTGGACTATATGAAATAAGAAATGGTCAAGCTCTCTGAATATGTGACACAAGCAGGTATGTCCCTTGCCTTGAGCAGCATACTACTCTCACCTAGAATTATGCCACAGTATAAACAAAAAAATGATTGATTTCAATAATTGGCTTAGTTTTGGGTGTCATTCCAAGAGGATCCAGTTCTTGTCTGTCTGGGAAGTGATGTTAGACAAAACTTGCTGCTTTGCCAGAGATGGTTTGCACCTGGCACCCTTAGGCTTTTGACTGTTGGTAAAAGCTCTTACCTCCCCCATAGTGCCTTTTTTAGGCAAGGTCTTGAAAATGAAATTACTGACATGAAATTAACCAATCGGAACAAAATAAGGGTCATGCTGCTAATTGCTATGTGCTTAAACCAAACATTGCACTCCCTGGAAGCACTTTTACCACACTTGAACTGCTCATTGATGCAGCAGTTTGCATTGTCACCTCACAGCAAGAGGTTGTCTAATTCATTTCTTGGCTGAAGTGCCTTATGTGCATGGTCAGCATGTCCTCCCTGCATTCATGTGAGTTTCCTCTGGGTGCTCCAGTTTCCTCCCATCTTCCAAAGACATGTATCTGAGGTGTTTCTCCTTGGGCCTCTGCTGAAAATTGGCTCTGTTCCATGTCAGACTTTCCTGGTAAACAAATGTTAAATAAATAAATAAATAGAAGATATAAATGTCTGTACAGTCACAGAAACCTGGTTTAAGGCCTCAGAGAGTACACCAGCCCTGCAAGGCTACACCTCCTGACCGCAAAATGAGTATGTGAAAACTAAAAGAGGTGATGTTTCAATCTATATTAGAGTTAAATTCACCTCCTGTCTAGTTAGACTGGACAACTCCATGGAGTTACTCCAGTTCCAGGTTATGGTGGGTAAGACCCCCATTCAAGTCCTAGCCAGTTGTAGATCCCCCTCTGTGGGTCATGACACCCATGAAGGCTACTTAACAAAACTGAAGACAATCCAAATTTTACAGAACACACCAGTTATGGGGGATTTCAATTATCCCACCATCAAATGAGAAACCTACGCTAGCCCAAACTCATTAGCATAAAAGTTCCTTGACTTTGTGAATTCAAATGCCCTGGAGCAAATTGTCCATACCTTGGCAAGAGAAACAAACATTTTAGATCTGGTTCTCACAAACATGTCAAACAGATGCTCTGCTGCAACTCTTGGGACTGTCAATAGTTAAAACTGACCACAAATCATTGACATTCGAACTGACACTAACACCCGAACTCACAAAGGCTGAAATCAGACTAAAAAAACTTCACCAAGGCAAACTCTACCCTCCTAGGTGAAGCTATAAATGCATTCCCTGCCCCACCCAAGTGGAAAGTGGCAACTGCGCAGAAGCATACACTAAAGCCCTGTACAATCACTTGCATAAGTGTATAAACTCGGCTGTACCAGATAGAATCAAAGCTAGAGCCCCAAGTAAAATCAAGCTGTCATTGTGGACTTCAGCATCAACAAACTCTACAATAAGTGCAAAAAGTTGCTGTCTGAGAAAACAAAGACTGGGACCCAACAATGAAAAGGCACCCTCCTCAGCCTTAACAGGCAAATAAGACAACTTGTAAAATCCTCCAAGAGCTCGTTTGAGAGAAACCTAGTAATACTGCCAAGGATAACCATAATGCCTTTTACAAATACTTACGTAACCTAAAGGATAGGACCCAGGCATGTGCAGAACTGGTGGCCAATGGTATTACAGACACTGACCCCACAGAGATAGTGAACCTGCTAGCGGATAGGTTTGGTGAAAATTTCACTCTCTTATCCCCTTTGGACTTACAACAAACCCTCCCCCAAACTTCCCCCCCAACTTACATATCTGAAAAACAGGTCCTCAAAGCCCTGTCCAAGGCAAAGAACATGGCCTCTATGGGACAAGAGGACATCCCTGACTTCTAAACAGGCTAAAAACATGAACTAGCATCACCACTAAGTACCCTTTTCAATCATCACCTAACCATAGGCTTTATTCCTGTGGAATGGAGAACAGCTAGAGTTATCCCCCTCCATAATGGTGGCCTAGCAACAGACCTAGGGAATTGCAGGCTCATAAGTCTGACCAGCCTCATCTGTAAGGCCATGGAACATATCATTATGGACCTCATAAATACATAGGTGAGCTCCAAACCCTGGATCCTACCCAATTTGGCTTTATGAATGGCAAATTCCACCTGTTAAATCTGGGTTCTACTTTATGGCTTGGCAGCTTGTTGTATTTTCCACTGTGATTCTGATGATGTCTGCTAAGTCCTTCGCTGGAGAGATACTTTATTTGAGTCCTTACAAACACTATCCTTTCACAGTATCAAATCAATAACATACCCCTAAGTACCCCATGAAGTGTAAGGGACCTGGGATATATTGAATATAACGCCCTATTCAGTATGTACTGTACTAAGCACCTGTATTACACAACTGACTACTGAAAGTCCCTACTACTATACCATATATAGATAGACTAGGAGAGATTTGTCCCTGGCCTACAAAGCAACAATAATGGTAGCATGTAATTTATAAAAGGACTTTGCTGGAGGACAGATTTATCTCTCAGTTTACTGCATGTCTTTGGAACAGGCTACTGATTCATGATAGCCTAGTAATCTCGTATGATCTTATGAAATATGCAACAAAATCTAGAAGATTTAGGATCTTTGCCTGGAAGTGTTTACATAGGTATTTTTATATCCCAAAACTGGGAACATTTTTTGGGCAGTTGGTGTGAAATGACGAATTGGTAAATTTCTCGTCTGCACTGCTGGAGATGCTGGGTGAGCAAATTGGAGTAACTAGGGAAATTAATTTTTTGAGTTATGATATGGAATTAGAGTTGCCTAGACATAGTAAGGCCTTGAAAATCAATGTGGAAAAGGTAGCAGCAAATTACATAGGAAAAAAATGGAAATGTGGGGATCAATACATGCAGAGGAGGAACGACATTTAAAAAAGGCAGGATTTGAATGAGAGCTATTGTAATGTACTGCTGATGACTGATGGATATATTAAAAAGTATAGTTATTTTGTTGCTACAGTTGTGTTGGCAAAATTTGTAAGGTATAATGTTTGCAATTGTATTGTGTATCAAAGAAAGATTAAGGAAACCTGATGGAAAATAAAAATAAAAAAAAACTAAAAAATGTGGGCAGAGATAAGTTCAGTCATTTTGACAAGTAAGAAAAGTTCATAAAGGCAAGAAAGAAAAAAAAAAAAAAAAAAAAAAAAAAAAAAAAAAAAAAAAAAAAAAAAAAAAAAAAAGAAGAAAAATCGCCAGGAAATAAAGGAAGTGTCACAGAATCACATAAATCATAATACAGACATAGTGAAATGATACATTAAAGTGTAGCTATGATATGTATTAAATGTTCTGGATTGGATTATCAATGTAAATATAAAATCATGATAGTAATAATTTATATTTTTATATAAAAAATATATAAATAATGAAATTAATTAATATACAACAAAATATAATATGCAGTCATATAATAATTTAAATGATTTTATTTTAACAGCTGATAATGATATGATATAATATGATATGATATAATAAATTCACTTTAAACATCTCAGGATTTGAGAGGGTTTGTGAGATGAAACAAAAGCTCAAATGAATATGAAGTAATCTGTGTATCATGTATCATTCAGAATAGATAACTGGAAAATGTACTATCATGACAGCAGACTACGAATGCAAAAAAAAAAAAATAAAATAAAAAAAAAAAAGTAACTTTGCATTGCTTACTTCATAGAAATTGAAATTGCATGCATACTAATATAATAATAACATAACACATATGAAATTCAGTTCCAGGTAGACGAGCAGAAGCTCCTGTACACTGGGTTGTTTGACAGTCAAGAAATTCAGCATGAAGAAAACAGTACATGGTCTGCATGCAAAATGTGTGCCAAATGTAGTGTAGTACATAATTTGTATACATAAGCAAGGTATTTCATGTAGTCAAAACATCTTACTTCATTAATAGAACAGTTATCTATTTACATTGTGGTTTCACTATTATGTCATTGCACACACACCTTGAGTAACTTTTCTCAGTGAGTAGACAGCAAAAGCATTGTAGTAGGGCTCTCTGTGAATTCATAGTTGCCTAATCGTTATGTATTTCCCAAAGGTGCTTTTCTTTAGTAAATAAATTTTATTATCTTGGATGCCCCTGTTTCACAACTCATCCTGGGTAGTACAGGTGCTTCACTAGAAGCCTTACCAGAAAGAATAAAGTGACACTTGGAGGAGATCGCCAATGAGTAAAGATATTTGGGAACATGTGCTACATGATACAAACAAGGTAAATGTCACATTTTCTAATATATGACCTGTGGGCATTTAACTTCTCGTACATGAACATATGCACACATTGATGACAATGCATGGCATCACTGAACAACCTCTCTAGCTGTCAAACTACAGATGCTTAGCAGCTAATGCTCTTCTATGACGTTCTTACAAACTGATAACTATGTAAGTGACTCCATCTTATTATATGATGTCCTTGTTAAAAAAGAAAGTTAATGATGCATGATAACAGTTAGAACTGTACTGATGACCGTGCAGCTTGAACTGCTTTGGAAAAGTGATGTGTGCTCATTTATAAATTACTCTGTGAGAATTTTGTGAACATTTTCCATTTAACAGATATTTATATTCTGATTTATATAAAAAGTGAAACTGAATAAAAAGTAAAGAAAAAAAACTTGAATAAGTGTAACAATTTTAAAACTGAATTAAAGTCCCACAAAAATAGTGTCCACCTAACTTCATCTTCAAAATAAAACTCACAACATGTAAAAAAGGCTAAAATAAATGGCTAAGAATTAAATAAAACACAGGCCATAAATTACCAATCAGAAAATTACATTATTAGCTAAAGTGTCTAAATTCTAAATATCTACAGTAACATTAATTATCTAAAATGTGTTAAGCTATTAAAGTAAGAAATCCTAAAACACTAAAATAATACAAATGTTACCTATCACTGCATTTATTAAAATTCCCTAAGAATGGGTGCAGTAAAACTCCCTCTAAAAAGCACATTCATAAAATCCCGCAGAAACTATGCAAAACCCTGTTCAGTAATCCACACATTTACTGTAGCCCACTGAAATGAATAGGCGACAGTAACTGAAACTTAAAAATGGAAAACTGATAAATAAAATATGGAGGGGAACCCAGCCACTAGGGATGCACAAGCCAGTGCATTTCTTTGTGCCGGTCCCAAGCCCGGATAAATGGGGAGGGTTGCATAAGGAAGGGCATCCAGTGTAAAAGTTTGCCAAATGATATATGCGAATGACAGTACAGATATACTTCGGTGGAGGCCCGGGTTAACAACGACCGCCACCAATACTGTTAGCCAACAGGGTGCTGGTGGAAATTGGGCTACTGTTGGACGAAGGAGAAGGAGAAGAAGAGGGGGAAGGCATGCTTGAAGGCAGGAAGAGAGGAGAAAGGTTAGGAGTGTGGTAGTTAGGGTAGGAACTTTGAATGTTGGCAGTATGACTGGTATAGGGAGAGAGCTAGCTGATATGATGGACAGAAGGAAGGTTGATATATTGTGTGTGCAAGAGACCAGATGAAAGGTGAGTAAGGCTAGGTGTATTGGAGGTGGGTTCAAATTGTTCTATCATGGTGTGGATGGGAGGAGAAATGGGGTAGGGGTGATCCTGAAGGAACAGTATGCTAAGAGTGTTTTGGAGGTGAAAAGAGTGTTGGATAGAGTGATGTTTATGAAGCTGGAAATTGATGATGTAATGATGAATGTTGTTAGTGCATATGCTCAGCAAGTTGGGTGTATGATGGATGAGAAAGAAAAATTTTGGAGTGAGTTGGATTAAGTGGTGATGACTGTACCCGAGGGTGAGAGAGTGGTGATTGGAGCAGATTTCAATGGGCATGTTGGTTAAGGGAACAGAGGGGATGAGGTAGTGATGGGTAGGTATGGTGTTAAGCAAAGGAATGCAGAAGGTCAGATGGTAGTGGATTTTGTGAAAAGTATGGACATGGCTGTGGTGAATACATATTTTAACAAGAGGGAGGAGCATAGGGTGATATACAAGAGTGGAGGAAGATGCAGACAGGTTGATTATATCCTATGCAGGAGGGCCAGTTTGAAGGAGATTGGGGACTGTAAAGTGGTGACAGGGGAAAGTGTAGTTAGGCAGCATAGAATGGTGGTCTGTAGGATGATGTTAGTGATAAAAAAGAAGAGGGGGAGTGTGAGGGCAGCACCAATGATCAAATGGTGGAAACTGAAAAGGGTGATTATGAGGTGAAGTTCAGGGGAAGAGTTAAGGCACTGGGTGGAAGTGAAGAGTGACCGAATAACTGGGTAACTACAGCAGAGCTAGTAAGGGAAATGGCTAGAAAGGTGCTTGGTATGACATCTGGACGGAGGAAGGAGGACAAGGAGATCTGGTGGTGGAATGAGGACGTACAGGAGAGTATACAGAGAAAGAGGTTGGTGAAGACGAAGTGGGATTGTCAGAGAGATGAAGAAAGTAGACAGGAATATAAAGGCTAAGGCTAAGGCGCATGAAGTGTTATTTGAAAGGTTGGACACTGAGGAGGGAGAAAAGGACCTGTACCAATTGGCTAGACAGAAGGACCGAGCTAGGAAAGATGTGCAGCAGGTAAGGGTGATAAAGGATAATGAGGGGAACGTTCTCACAAGTGAGGAGGGTGTGTTGCTCAGATGGAAAGAGTACTTTGAGGGGCTAATGAATGAAGAGAATGAGAGAGAAAGAAGGTTGGATGATGTGGGGATAGTGAATCAGGAAGTGTAATGGATTAGCAAGAAGGAAGTAAGGATAGCTATGAAGAGGATGAAGAATGGAAAGGCTGTTAGTCCAGATGATATACCTGTGGAAGCATGGAGGTGTTTAGGAGAAATGGAGGGGAGTTTTAACCAGAGTGTTTAATGAAATTTTGGAAAGTGAGAGGATGCCTGAGGAGTGGAGAAAAAGTGTTTTGGTACCAATTTTTAAGAATAAGGGTGATGTGCAGAGCTGTAGCAACTACAGAGGGATAAAACTGGTCAATCACAACATGAAGTTATGGGAAAGAGTAGTGGAAGCTAGGTTAAGAAGGGAGGTGATGATTAGTGATCAGCAGTATGGTTTCATGCCAGGAAAGAGCACTACAGATGTGATTTTTGCTCAGAGAGTGTTGATGGAGAAGTACAGAGAAGGTCAGAAGGAGTTGCATTGTGTCTTTTTGGACTTGGAGAAAGCATATGACAGGGTGCCCAGAGAGGAGTTGTGATATTGTATGAGGAAGTCGGGAGTGGCATAGAAGTATGTACAAGTAGTACAGGATATGTACGAGGGTAGTGTGCCAGCAGTGAGGTCTGCGGTGGGAGTGACGTATGCATTTAAGGTGGAGGTGGGATTACATCAAGGATGAGCCCTGAGCCCTTTCTTATTTGTAATGGTGATGGACAGGTTGACAGACAAGATCAGACAGGAGCCCCCGTGGACTATGATGTTTGCAGATGACATTGTGATCTGTAGCGAGAGTAGGGAGCAGGTTGAGAATACCCTGGAGAGGTGGAGATATGTTCTATAGAGGAGAGGAATTAAGGTCAGCAGGACTAAGACAGAATATATGTGTATGAATGAGAGGGAGTATAGAGGAATGGTGAAGATGCAGGGAGTAGAGTTGGCGAAGGTGGATGAGTTTAAATACTTGGGATCAACAGTTCAGAGTAATGGCGAGTGTGGAAGAGAGGTGAAGAAGAGAGTACAGGCAGGATGGAGTGGGTGGAGAAGAGTTTCAGGAGTGATTTGTGACAGACAAGTACCAGTAAGAGTGAATGGGAAGGTCTACAAGAGGGTAGTGAGACCAGCTATGTTATATGGGGGAGACAGTGGCATTGACAAAAAGGCAGGAGTCAGAGCTGGATGTGGCAAAGTTAAAGATGTTAAGAGTTGCACTGGGTGTGAGGAGGGTGGACAGGATTAGGAATAAGTATAATAGAGGGTCAGCCCAGGTTGGACAGTTTGGAGACAAAGCCAGAGAGGCGAGATTACGTTGGTTTGGACATGTGCTGAGGAGGGATTCTCAGTATATTGGGAAAAGGATGCTAAGGATGAAGCTGTCAGGTAAGAGGAAAAGAGGAAGGCCTAAGTTAAGGTTTATGGATGTGGTGAGAAAAGACCTGCAGGTGGTTGGTGTGAAAGAGAAAGATGCAGAGGACATGAAGAAATGGAAACAGATGATCTGCTGTGATGGCCCCTAACGGGAACAGCCGAAAGAAGAAGAAGAAGGGGTTTTGTCTGTATGACTCATGAAACATCTTGTACTTGATTTTCTGTCTTGGGTGTTCACAGTTTATCACAAAAATGTATTCATCCATTCTACACTTTAAGGTATTTCTTCTGTCACATAATATACCCTCTCTCTCTCTCTCTCTCTATATATATATATATATATATATATATCCTCAACCCCTTTTCCCATTTTACACATGAGGTCAGGGTGTCACTTCCACAGTGACAATCATCTTGAGCCAAGTTCTACACCTCTCTCTCTCTCTCTCTATATATATATATATATATATATATATATATATATATATATATATATACATATATATATATATATATATATATCTATATATATATATATATATATATATAGATTATGAACATCACATGCATCAAGTACGTCCCATGCATGGCAAAAAGCTAGTGCAGGCAACCTAGACCACACATTTCATTAGTTTCACTAAACTGCCACCATCTTGAAAAATCATTTAGAAAGAAAGTCTGTCAAACAAATAAATACTCCAAAAATCAAAAATCAAACCAATAAATCAAAAGAAGTGCACACTCCAACTAAAATCCATTGCTAAGTCGGCATAAAATCAAACAAAAAAAGTAAATAAATAAAACAAAAATGGAATCATATTATTTTACAAATTAATCATACTTCACAGTAATAAAACTACTATAACCCAAATTTAAGTACATTGTCTTATCAGAAACAGGAAGTATAAACCCAAAGAACAAGAAATATAGCATTGTAGGAAGAGGCAGTAAAGTGAATAACATGAATCAAAAATGTCCATGTACAACAGAAAACAGTGACTCTAGCCCACAAGTGAAATTACACCTCCCACTCCAACACACCCACAGGATAAACAGTCTGCCAGGCATTGTTTGACTTATAAAGTAAATCTAAAAATATAGTGCACAAAAATGAAATAATGCCTAATACAAAAACATATTAAAATACAGATAAACATAAAAAGTACCATAAAAGCCTATAAAATAAAGCCAACAAGCATACCATTAGCTAAATTAACTTAGGAAAAATGTTCGGGTTGGGGAGCATTACTGTTTTCATATATGTGTTTTTTTCAGATCTTGGGAGTTGCCATCAAAATGATTACCCTTCAGAATATTTTTGAGTTTGTATTGCCTAGAAAGCAGTTTACAGGTTTGTGAAGCACTGTGCTACTGGTATACAAGTCTCCTCATCCAGACTCATTCATCTGCTACAATTCGAGATGTTGTGTAGTATTTTTACCTGTTTATGAAGTGTGCTGTGCAATAACTCACAACAGATTAACGAAGAGAGTGTCTCTTAAATGACTACATTGAAGATTTCTTACCAATATTTAAGGCAGTTGAAAAGTTAAAAACCTGCACAGTGTTTGGTTAGTTACAACTGACAGAAGACCTACTAAAATATACAATGCATTATATAATTGTCATACATAAACTACTAAATGCAAACTAAAATTGTATGCATGGATGCCCATTTTGTAACTTGAATAAGGAACTCGGGTGCCTTTGTGGCATAAAGTTTAGCAGAGGTCCAAGGCTCATGCCTTGCCACAACTTTGAATGTGCAGTAATATTTGAACACTACGTACATGCCTTACTGGATCCATCTATCTATGAATTTACCTATCTATCTGTCTCTCTATCAAGGCAGAGGGAGGTTGGGTGAGAGTGTATCATGAACTTGTTTACGAAGACTGCAGATGTAATAATAATTATTGTAGTTGGTCTTATTATTATTATTATGTAATCAGATGATCAGATATCTTAAGATAGAGACCAGTTCATGGTATTGTTTGTGCTTCAGATGATTGATTTATGAACATATTATGCAGTTACATACATGCATTGTGTGTGCTCTTTTAATTGGCCAGCCATCTCTGTGGTGATTCACAGACTTGGACACGAATAATGGCAGCCATGCATTTATGACCATCCTGTTCTGTGAATGGTGCATTGCTTCACATAGTACTAAGGACTGGGAACTGACTCTGGGACAAGAAAGCACTACACACAGAAGGAGGGTAGAGCTCTGTAGTAATGTATAACTTTCTAACTCAATTATGCACTATGAACAACTGATTCCCTGCTGCATTTTGCTGTACCATCCATACACAAAGTCAGTCATAAATATCTGTCCTTCTTTAGGTATGACTGCAGAGCTAGGGTCATTACCATGTTATGGTAATTAGGAGATCTGGTGCTGTGACACATCCCAGTAGGATTGCACTAGCTGGAGCATAGGGGATGTCACTGTATGGGAGAGAGAGGACTTTCCATTCTAAAAAGAGAACCATTTTTACTTTTTTTGCACTGATGTTGCTGTTTATCTCCGTCACAAGAATTACACCATCAATAGGAATGCTGTTCATGTCTGACAATTTACCCTGCTGTGACCAGTTCAATATGCAGGTGTTATAGTGTTTGTAAAGGCAATATGATCCAGAGCATTGATATTTGCATGTATACTCCATTAATGGATTACTGTGGCTACACAATGGAGTAGGATGTCCACCTTGATAAAGCACACAGAGCACTTGTTTTGCAATTTTACTATGTACCACCCCTGATCCATGGGGCTCAGTGTTTGTTAATTCCGGCCCTAGATCATGAACTCCACAGTAAATGGTGAGTAGAAAGTATATTGTTCATGGACATGATAATCAGTGGATATTCCTTTGTTTAAATAGTTATTCATTTGAAAACAAAGTGTAAGAGAATAGCATCACCCATTGCACACATTGCAAGCAACTTCACTGAGGTTTCTAAATGAATATAACCTATATACCATTTTACAAATGCAATCATTTCTGCTCAGGGATTAGTTTGAGTTATCACACATGACACCTCAAAACTAGTCTGCTGCAACAGAGAAAAGAAGAAACTAAAAATAATGGGAATTCAGATGAGGAATGATAGTGTCAGGATTCTATGTTTTGTAAAAATGATTTCATTTCTACAGTTGTTGATTACTTATGGGACTGGTAAACACATTCCCACTGTCTCTTAGGTGAATGAAGGGTTATAAATGATACCATTAGGATATTTCTTTTCTTTCCAGTAGAAGAACACATGTAAACAGCTGTGTTCTAGTGTCAAAGTTGCTCTATTTCACAATACTCTTGAGGAAGTCTCACACTGCAGGCTTGCTGCATTAAAACTGATCATTCTGTTATAACTGCAGGTTATGTATTCTTCCAGTTTCTTCTTATACACTTTAAGTCTATTGTTATCATGATGGAAACAAGTCATCTCTGGGGATACAGAATAGCACACGGCTTCAATGCAGTAAAAAATTGTTTATGGAGTGTGAAAGTATCATTTTTGCCTGTTTGCAACATAGACTACGTCCTGTATTCCTAGTTAGTTACGTAAATGCTTTAAAGCTGTTGGGGGCATGCTCTAATGAGTTCAGCCGAGTGTGATGCCCCACCACTAGCCCAGTAATCAAGAATCCTCAATCCTCACCACTAGTACCAGTGGGGAACGTACATTGGGAAAGATGACAAGTACACACACAGTAAAGTGCAATTTCCCTTAACAAATCACAGAGACCACAGTCAGTCTGGGGCTGGATTCTACCTCTTTCTCAATATCCCCAATAAGACTCTCACTAGCACAACAATAGGGTTGAGATCTCAGCTGAATGGCCAAGCCAAGACATCCAGCACCCTCTCTGTCCAACCCGTGCTTCGTGTCCCTGCCCAAGTAGCTGCCACACACACTCTTTGAGATTTGATTTATACATAAATGCACACACACACCTGGGAAGAGTTGGCACAGGTTTACGAGCTGTGCCCCCTTCTGTCCAGAATATAAGGTAGATTTTATTTACTGACACTAGCCACTCCTTATCAGCTACTTTAAAGCCCTTAACAAAGGGTGTCCAATCTTATTGTGTAATGTTACTATTAATCCAAGAACAAGGCTATTAGGAGTGGCCCACAGTGTCACCAAATAAATATACAAGCATTCTCAGAACTTAAATATGTCTTACACATCAGCCACAATGGAAGGTTTAAATATATTTAATAATAAATAATAAAAGAACAAGAAAATATTACGTAAATAATCACAGTTACATCAGAGTTCAAAATCACAGGAATATTAAAAACAACATTGCAAGACAGTCTCAAACAAATAAAGAAAACACCTAAGCTATACTTCACTATATTCCTGTCTGAGTCTAAGAGGAAATTACTGTACCCTAATTAACTTGCTTCAGAGCAAGGCAACTGTGGTGAATATTGTTTGGTCAAAGTCAGAATACAGAATACTCTGTCTCTCTCAGAGACTCCTCAAATTAATATCTGAAATATTACTGCTGGGTTAGCTTGCAGGATGACATAACTTCTTGTCATCTGACTTTAGTTCCCAAGCTAAACCCCCATTGCTAGAAACTGCCAGCCTTTGGTGTCTACTTGTGAAAAATACATAGCCCTTAGATCTTCGCAGCTGCTGGAACCCATAACACAATAAAACACATACAAGAAAATGCAGAAGGCTCCCTGGTTTTAGACATCCCGTCCCCCTGTTTTATTGAAACCATCTTTTATGGCACAGTTATAAAATAATTTAATTTCAATTATTTATTTTTAATTTTGCAAGTTAACCTTCTATGTTCCAGTTTCCATTGTTAAAATATACACATTTACACAGTTACAATAGTGTATATACATTTCTGTTCTTTTCTGGTAGGGTATACTGTGGATACATTATTAAGCTCAGTACTTTACAAACCCTTTCAACACACACTTCTGTACCAGCAGTTTGATATATAGACAACATACAGTTCTAATACATTTGTAACACAAGCATATGAATCATGTTGACATTCACAAATGACATAGGATTATTTAAAAAATTCCAACTAGCTGTGCTGGCAGTACCTCCTTTTGTCACACTTCTCCCCCTCACTCAAAGCTAGTTTTTCAAGTGACCCTTGAGAAATGTAGCTTGAGAGGGTTGAACCTATCTGGAAATATCTTACCCCATTCCCTGTCTTCATATTCCAGCTGCCTTGCCATTGCTGACCCCAGTACAGTGCTGTGCTGTTCTATCATATGCCTGAAATCTAGGCTCCACCATAGTAATTTCGGATTTTCCTGGCTGGCTCCCTGTAGCCATAGATCCCCCTCAGACTCCTCCTACCTTGTACTGCAGATACGTAGCACCAGGGCCTCTCTATCATGGTAAGGTTTCATTATGTTAACATGGTACAATTTATGCCCCTGCCTCCTGCCTAGCAGTTCTACCATTTAGTTAACATCACTGACCTTCCTTGCCACTTTGAAGGGTCCCTCCCAAGCTACCTGCAGCTGTTGTGCTTGACAGGAATGAGAACCATAACCTGCTGCCCCATAGCATACTCTCTAACTTGAGAATTCCTGTCATATCATACCTTGTTCTGCTGTTGGGCTTCTGGCAGGTTCTCCTGGACCAAGTCCATTAGTTCCCTGAGCCTTGTCCTGAGGTTTAGGACATATACCACAACAGACTCCTTGTGGGATTCACACTCACCCTCCCACACATCACAAATCAAATCTAGAGGTCCCCTCACCCTATGCCCATACAGCAACTCAAAGGGTGAATAACCTGTGGATTCCTGGGACACCTGCCTGTAACCATACAGCAGATGGGGCAAATATTTGTCCCACTACATCTTAAACTGGTTTGCAAATGCCTGTAGCATGGTCTTTAATGTAGAGTTTTACCTGTCAACAAGACCATTAGTCTGGGGATGCTAGGGGATGGTCTTTAGGTGCTTCACCCCACATTACTTCCACAGATAAGCCAACAGGTCTGACATGAAATTGACACCTCTGTCTGTCATTATGTCTTTTGAGAAACCCTGCTGAAAATCTCTAACAAACCATTTGCCACCTTTTCTGCTTCAATGGAGGACAGGGCCACTGCCTCAGGGTATCTGGTAGTATAATCTACTATCACTAGAATATACTTTTTCCCTGTGGAACTTGGGGTACTCAGAAGCCTCACAATATCCATAGCTACCCTCTGAAATGGCTCTTCAATCACAAGCAAGGCATCAAAGGAGCCTTCACCTTGTCTCCTGCCTTGCCTACATTTTGGCACTGCTCACACGTCCTGAAGTACCCTGCTACATCTCTTGAAAGAATAAAAGTTCTGCATAATGCATCTCTTGGTACACTTTATGCCCATGTGACCTAGAGAGGGATTATCATGGGCTATGGCTGGAAGTGACAGATGGTAGGGTGTGGGCATTACCAACAGTTATATTCTATCACCCTCTAGCTCTCCCTCAGGGGTCCACTCTCTGTACAGTAACCCTTTGTCCCAATATACAGATTACCCTTTTCCTTTATAATCAGGTGCCTCACTGGCTACCTCCCTCAAACCTTGTAATGTAGGGTCTGTGAGCTGAGCATGTCTCAACTCTCTCTTGGTAACCATTCCTAGCTGCCCTTCCACAGGAAGTCTGGTATCCTCTGACAGCGGTGCCTTACTGTCAACCTGGGCACTACTACTCACCTCTGCCTTTGCAGTCACTCTGTCCAAGGGAAAATCAGTACCCAGAAGCAGCTGTGGCTCACCTTTAGTCTCACTGCTACAGGGTAGCTCCCTCCCTGAAGTAACCACCTCACCAGTCCTGGCTTCAAGTTTGTGATCTGTCTGGGTCCCCCCAGGCTACCCAGGCTCACATGCTTGTCTCCAAGCATGACTGCATGTCACTGCATGCACACAAGGTACTGCATTATTAAAATAATTCCCTATCAGGACACCTACAGGGATATCGGCAAATACACCTACTTGCTGGCTTCCTTTTCCACCCTCCCAGTCAAGGTGAACAATAGCCATAGGTATTTGGAATGGGTTCCCTCCTAAAACTCTGATTGAAGTTGACTGCCCAAACAAGTAGTGCTCTTCTTTAACCATTTCAGGCTTCACAATGGTTAGGTCAGAGGCTGTGTCTCTCTTAGCAGTGGCTTCTTTCCCATCTACTAAGATAGGATATAACCTCTTGTGGTAGTTTTGTACCCTTGTTGTCTACAGACAACTTACTGTTGGCATTCTGTCATTTCCACTTATTGACACTCCTCAATTTTGTTCCCCACCTTGCCTCTGTGGACATCTATATGCTACAAGAGCTCACTGGTTGCATTTAAAGCATTTAACACTTGGTTCTGGATGTGTACCTGGACTAGTGGCTTCCCCTGCTACCGGTGGACTCTGTTGGGGTGGTTTAGGCTGCCCACCATGGGATCCATTAGACCTATTTGCAGCACTGGGTATCTCTTTCCTGTGCAGTGATGCCCTACTTGCTAGGTACATGTGTCCTTTTTCCCACAACTCCTCCACTGTATTACATTCCCTATCTGCTAATCAGATTCTCATATCCTCAGGGAACTTGCTAAGGGCTTGTTCCCTCACCAACAGGTCTGCCAGCCCTTCAAAAGTGGTGATCTGGCACTCACTCATCCATGTATGAAAATAAGTGCTTAACACAGCAATATATTCACACACACTTTCATCTGCCTTGCATCTATGCTCACAAAACCTTTTCCTATAAGCTTCAGGTGGTAACTTACAACACTCTAACAGACAATTTTAACAATATTATAATTTAAGCAATCACTATCAGACATTTGGAAATAGCAGTTACAGCTTTACCATGGAGTAAGGGGGTCAGGAACCATACCCACAGCCCTAGGTCAACATTTATACTGTTTACATACCCTTTCAAACATATGAATAAAACTATCAAAAATAGCATCCTCTGTAATTGTGGAAGACATTTACTGACCTTTGTTGCTTCTGGGGTCCAATTACTTCCTTCTCCATTACTTCCATGGCCAGCATCTCCTTTTCATGTTGCCTCTACCTCTCCTTTTCCTTAGCTTCCAGATGTCTCAGTTTCTTATTTTCATCAGCTACCAGATGTCTCAGTCTCCCTGCTGCTTCTTTTTCCAAATGTTTGGTCTCCAGATCAAGTCTCTTTAACTCCAGACAGATTTTTAAGTCCTCTGTAGAAAGGTTGAACTGTCTATTTTCTGAAAGTTGTACCTCCCCATGGCCAGTCTGATTGTCCTCTTGGTTGTTGGTCTGTGATGCAGCTGTGACTAAGGCTGCAATCATATCTGCTTTAGTCAGGTTGGCATGTACCAGTCTTTTGTCTTGGTACATCTCAGCCAACTGTCTCCTTGTCAGGTTGTCATACTCCTCTGCTGACATCCTTACCCACTCTCTCTGACTAAGATAACAATAAAATAAAACAATTGTGATATGAAACTCTGAATGTTCACTATGTGGCTGATTGAGAGTACAAACACCTTCCTTAGTGACCACTGTTTACAGGCTACAGGAATTCAATATCCCACCACTGTCACCAGTATAATGTGATGCCTCACCACTGGCCCAGTAATCAAGGAGCCCCAATCTTCACCACTACCACAAGTGGGGGACATACATTGGAAAGGATGACAAGTACACACACAGTAAAGTGCAATTTCTCTTAACAACACACAGACCACAGTCAATCTGGGGCTGTTTTCTACCTCTTTCTGCAGATTTCCAATAAGACTCCCCACTCGCACAGCTATAGGGTTGAGATCTCAGCTGAGTGGCCAAGCCAAGACCTCCAGCACCCTCTTTGTCCAACCAGTCCTTTGTGTCCCTGCCCAAGTAGCTGCCACACACACTCTTTCAGATTTGATTTATATACAAACACACACACAAACACACACACACACACACACACACACACACACACACACACACACACACACACACACACACACACACACACACACCTGGGAAAGGCTGGCACAGGTTTACTAGTTATGACCACTTCTTCCGAGAATATCAGGTAGATTTTACTGCCACTAGCCACTCCTTATCAGCTACTTTAAGGTTCTTAACAAAAGGTATCCAATCTTACTGTGTAATGTTACTATTAATCCAAATGTTAGTTTGACAAAGAGCAAGGCTATTAGACATGGCCACAGTGTCACCAAATAAATATGCAAGTACTCTCAGAACTTAAACATGTTTCACACATATCAGCTGCAATGAAAGGTTTAAATATATTTAATAATAAATAATAAAAGAACAAGAAAATACTCAATAAATAATCACAGTTACGTCAGAGTTCAAAATCACAGGAAATATTAAAAACAAGATTGCAGGACAGTCTCAATTAAATAAAGAAAACATCTAAGCTATACTTTAGTACATTCCTGTCTGAATCTAAGAGAAATTACTGCACCCTAGTTAACTTACTTCTAGAACAAGCAAATGTGTTGAATGGGTCTTCTAGCTGATGTTGTTGGGTCCAAGTCAGAATACAGAACACTCTGTCTCTCTCAGAGACTCCTCAAATTAATATTTCAAATATTACTGCTGGGTTAGCTTGCAGGGTGACATCACTTCTTGTCATCTGACTTTAGTTCCCAAGCTAACCCCAATTGCTAGAAACCACTGGACTTTAGCATCTATTTGCGAAAAATACATAGCCCTCAGATCTTTGAAGCTGCTGTAAGTCATAAAACAATAATACACTTACAAGACAATGCAGAAGGCTCCCTAGTTTTAGACATCCTGTCTCCTTGCTGCATTGAAAACATTTTTATGGTGCAGTTATAAAATAATTTAATTTCAACTGTTTTTCTGAAGTTTTGTAAGTTAACCTTCTATGCTCCAGTTTCCACTGTTAAAATATATACATTTACACAGTAACAATAGTGTATATACATTTCTGTTCTTTTCCAGTAGGGCACACTGTGGATACATCTTTAAGCTCAGTACTTTGCAAACCCTTTTAAGAGACACTTCTGTAACAGCAGTTTGATATACAGACAACATACAGTTCTAATACATTTGTAACACAAGCATATGAATCATGCTGATATTCACAAATGACATATGATTATTTACAAAATTCCACCTACTGTGCTGGCAGTACCTCCTTTTGTCACACCAAGTTGTGATGCATACAAGCCATTTATGCCAATGTGTGATGACCAAAAAATGTATTTATGCAAATGAGCTAATAATTACATGGAAATGAGGAGTTATGTACATCTTTATATGCTAATGATGTTTATTTTACACCATTTGCTATTCATAGTCAGTTTTTCCCACTTTTCTGCACTGGTCTGAGATGAGCTATATAAAGAGTAGCATTGCCAAATGTATCAGAGTTGCAGCTGATGAAAATACTGTCACTTGCAGAGAGCTTTGCTTTTCCTAGGTTTGAGTTGCTTGTCTTGGCTGGACTAAAACTTCTTTTGCCCATTGGGGATCATTCACTAAGTAGGCAAGAACATAAGCAAAGGATTACTCATTATAACTTTGATAATAAAGAAATCCTTGATAGGATTAGAGTAAACAGGTACACTATAATGGTCTTAGTGGGCTTCTTTGACCCCCCCCCATAGGGACACTGGAGGAATGCATGAAGTTCCTATTTCTGTGGACACTATAGTATGTATAGACCTCACTATATCTGCTACAGGAATCTTCGAGAGACAGTCTGAAGATAGGTTGGGAATCTCACAGGTTTCTGCATCAAGGATACTGAAGCAGCTCCTTAATGTGCTCTTAGCACATATGGATCAGCACATCTATTTCCCGGTGTCACCTCAGGACCAAGCCAGCACTATGAGCACATTTTATGAGCTGGCACATTTTCCTGAAGTAATTGGTGTGATAATTTGCACCCATGTGGCAATTAATACCCCTGCTTGCTGGTCCACAGTGGGAGTGGTACCACAATAGGAAGGACTACCATTCCATCAATTGTCAGGTAGTGTGTGATGCATGGGGATGCATCACCAATGTCTCTGCCAGCATCCTAGCAGTGTGCATGATTCTCATATCTGGCATACTAGCTCACTCTGCTACCTCTTTCTGTATGGTAGGATGCCCAGTGGTTATCTTGTTTGTAAGGCAACTTTTTTTCTGAGTGATTGAAATCATTATTCATGTTAAAACTTATTGCTGTATAATGTTTACTTTCCTGCTTTGTCTAGCCCCTTTTTGTCTGCAATTTTTCTTTGATTTTTCAGGTGATGCTGGATATCCACTGGAGCCATAGCTCATGACTCCAGTGAGAAACCCTTCTCGAGATATGGAAGAAACAGTTTACTATCATAATATTGAAGAAAACTCGGTTGAATGGTCGTATCATTGACTCACGTCCACGAAAAGTCACAATGCTGAATTATGATATTATTGAATTACATCCTGAATTTGACCTAGGAACAAGTGCTAACGTAGGTTGAGATAGGGGCAAGATTTGAACTTCAACAATATTTGTGTTTGACATTCTTACCGTTCGACCTCTGGACTTCACGCAAAGTGGATTCGACTGAATCCACTTGAGTATTTTGATAGTAAACAGGTTGAAACATATAACACTTCCCTGTCCCGGAACCATATTGTCATTGTTAGGGTGTTTTGCCTCATGAAGAGCTGATAAGTCTGGGGTGCCCTTCAGTATGACCCAGCTACTGCATTTTGCATTCTGCATAATTTGATCATGCACCAGTCTGGTGGTGAAGTGACCCATGCTGTTGCTGTATCTCCCAGTATTAGTCCCACTATGACTAATGATGATTAGCCAGCAGCAGTAGTTAGGGACCCCATGCAGCAGGATCATGCACAGGATGCAGCTGTGCAGGTAAAGAGGCAGCATCTAGTCCAGAAGTATGGACCATGGGATTCAGATTTGTGTTTCCTTTCTTGTAAAAATCACAGAGTATAACTGATGCATGCATTGATATTTGTAGGCTATGTTGTGTGTTGCATGGTCTGCTGTCAACAATCATTGGACATTCTCTTTCATCTTAAAACATTTTGCATTATTACCCGTCTGAATAATACTCATGTTGTTGATATGCCTGACTGCTCACTGATTCCCATTCACTGATGCTGAAAGGCATCGAATCAAGAAATGACTCAGCAGTTGTACTTGCCGTAATGAATAACATTTGCTTAAATGATTTCTTCACTATTCAGTAGAAAGCAATACTGACAACAGTGAAATATTCAGTTATATATGCCATGCTTCTACTGCATTCTGTTGTGCTGCATATTGGATTGTTTTTCTAGTGTCACACAAAATAAATTCTGACTTTGGAAACTGTCATTATTTGTGCAGTGAGGAGAGTTTACTGGAAGAAGTTAAGTTTACATGTCAAGACACTAATTTTAATGTCATTTACTTCTGATATATTTGTCCTGAAAATGTTTGTTTATTACTATTTTGATGTTTTAGGTGAGTGCCACCCGTAGGAATGGTAATCCATGTATCACTTTTTTGTCCAGTGTTTATTCATGTTCCTAATAGCTGCACAAAGACTTCCCCAAACACCATTCAAAGTAAACACAAAGTCCTGTGATTCAGATTCACAATATGGCATAGCTAATAGCTGCACAAGAAAGAAGTGAATATATATACAAATCCCACCCCCCACACACAAAACCACGTTCCAACTAAACAGAAATATCTGCCAATGAATGTAATTTACAGTAGTTTCAGATCAAATGAGTCATACACATCTCCTATTCATAGGTTCATAGGTTCATAAGTAGGTACTAGGCTATTGGCCCTAGGGCCTATATAAGCCTAGCCAAAGGTACCCTGGCTTAAGTCACCCAAGAAAATTATCTTCCTGTGTCACTGTCGAGCAGAGCCACAGAAGTGATCCCCGGGGTGAATTTCCTATCTCCCATCCAATCATCAAGATTCTTCTTGAACAGTGCTAATCAGGAGCTTTGTTTGATATAGATAGGTAGTTTGTTCCAGAGTATGGGAAGTCTCTGGGACAGGAATCTATCCCTGTCGACATTCATTGGACATTCTCTTTTGATAGGCCTGGTGATGGTGCAACTGATTTGGAGGATGGGCAACCATGAAGACTGTAAGGTGAGTTAGTCTGATGCTGTGATCCATTTAATGATGGTGATCCTGATATCACTAACTGGACACTGTTGCATGACTGTGATCTGGACCATGAGGCACTTCTAGGTGTAGATGACCATTGACATGGCCTGTGTGAAATGCGTTGTGATTGTTCACTGTGACTACTGTGATTATTGCTTTGAAAAGCAGGGTAACACCATATGAACTCCTGACATGTGCCTGGACAGTGCCCCATCTCCTGCACCTTATAAGACTGAGTCCAGCTTTACTCTGACATGTTCTAACTAGAGTATGAATGGATACTGTGACTGATGCTTGGTGTGCCACCATACTATTCATTAGTGACACCATGGCATTATTCCCACTCTCTGCCATTTCAAAGTGATGCTGGAAATCCTCACATATACCTTGGAGGACTTAGACCATTTCCAGCTGACTCTCTGTGGCAGTGCTCTGGCCCTAGCAATGTCATGACACATTTCTTGTTGGGCAGGCAATGCTTTACAGGTTTCCTGGAATAATTTTAAATAATATCTGCCATCTGGCACTCCTTTGTATTGGTGTCACTGTTGGCACTGTGGCCTCAGAATGCCTGCCATCATCCTCAAAAGTGTTCTTCTGTGTGAGGAGATGCTGGTGTAGTGGTGCAGGGGTTTTCCTACGGTACAGGCATGAATGATATGTCAAGTTAAGCTTAACTTTGACTTGCACTGTCACTTTCTGCAGAGTTGCTAACATGTTGTGAGATGAGAGAACCTTCCTTTAAACTTAGGGACTGCCTGCCACTTCCTCACACTGCCTCATAAATTATGTTATCATCATCATCATCAACAGCAGCAACAGCAACACCCATTCTGCTGCTAAAAGCAACCAGATTTAATGGTATATCTGAACTGTTTGTTTCTGATGCTGACTCTGTAAAAAGAAATCATAAAACATTAATGAAAATGCAACAGCATACAGTACAATATGTTTACAATGGGGTAAGTGGGACACATCATGCACTCTGCCTTCATTTTTATTATTTGTTGATATACAAGGCTCACCTAATAATAATGAACTGTGATGTGTTGAATTACATCATTCTTTGTCAGCATTCAATTTTGTCTATAAGACTTACACGTTTTAAACCAGCCTTTGTCGATGAACGTAAATGCTGCTGCAAACATTGGTTAGATGGAACAGTGCCCACACCACCTCGAATTATTCTTATTGCACCATTTTCTGTATTATGGTCATCCCCATGGATAGACAGAAGGTATTCATTATCTGGTGTTAACTTAATAAGATTCAGACAGCCCCTCTGCAGTGATATGGAAAATTGCATTCTGCCTGAACTTGCCTCAAGCCCATGTTGCCACATCATTTTGCCCTCTTCTAGCATTGTGCTAGTGTTCTGTTTCTGCCTCCAACTGTATTGATTTCAACAAGTGCTTAACTCCACTTTTGATCTTCATGACTAAAATTATCTTTTCTGTGCTTTGATCCCTAATTCTCCATCAGCACTACAAAAATGCAAATTAAAGGTCATGCTGCTAAAAACTAGGAGTCTAAACATGAAACTGCACTCATTGCAAGCATTCTTAACCCTGGAAGATGCTGACATTTGCACAGTCACAGAAACCTGTTTCAAAGCTGGGGAAAGCACCCCAGCCTTACCTGGTTACTCATCCTATCTTACATTCAGACTCCAAACTGTGGGCAGCAAAGTCAAAGGAGGTGGAGTTTCAATATATATTAAAGACATATACACCTCCAGGCTGGTCAGTTAGTATGATGCACATGAGACACTCCAGGTACAGTTAACCATTGACAAGATCCCTATTCAAATCATAGCTAGCTACAGGACCCTAAATTTGACTCAAGGTGCCCACTCTGCTTATCTGGACCTCTTCAAATATATCAAGATTCAACCCTTTACCCTAATCCTGGGAGACTTTAACTACCCAAACATAGATTGGAAAAACTACTCATGCCAGAACACAAATGCCCAGAGACTTCTTGATTTTGTCAATGCAATCAGCTTGGAACAGTTAGTCGATACCCCCACAAGAGGTGATAATATCTTGGACTTGGTATTAACCAACATGGGTAACTACTGCAGCATCCCTACAGTATCATCCTTCCTAGTAAGATATGACCATAAAGTGGTCACCTTTGAATTTGCCATCTTCCCTGCCCCCCCTCTAGTTAGGGTCAAGCAAAAAAAACTTCTCCAAAGCTGATTACAACCTCCTGAGGGATGGTATAACAGCTTCACAGCAACCCCCCCCCCCCCGTGTAGGAACTGGTGACAATGTCCAAATCTACACCAAAGCACTGTATGACTATATGAGCATTTAAATAAATGCATGGAATTGGGAATACCAGACAAGATGAAATCATACTCAGCAAGGAAGTGTAAACCTGTCTTGTGGGCATCTGCAATAGATAAACTCTATAAGAAAAGGAAAAAAATTGCTGTCTAGGACCAAGAAGGAACAGGTTCCCAATTGGAAGCAATCTCCCTTAGCCTGAACAAGCAAATAAGAGCACTAGTAAAATCCTCCAAAGCAAAATTTGAGTCCAAATTGGCTACATCTTCTGGAGACAATCATAAGGCCTTCTTCACACATGTCCTCAGTCTCAAAGGTAGCATCTATATCTGCTCAGAATTGGTGGTTAGGAATACCACATACACAAATGCTGTAGATATAATCAACTTGCTGAATGACAGAGTCAGCGAAAACTCCACCCCACTGTCCCTCCCATCAGTTAATCAGGACATCCCCAGTACTTGCCCTCTCCCCTTATCTCAAGGGAAAAGGTCATCACTGCCGTCTCAAAGGCATAAAATACAGCCTTCATGGGACCTGATAACATCCCAGGCTGCATCCTAATTGAACTCAGGCAGGAACTTGTAGCATCATTAGGTGCCCTATTCAACCAAAGCCTGAGTACAAGCTTCATCCCAGCTGAGTGGAGGACAGCCAGTACCATCCTTTTGCACAAAGGTGGAGCATCCACTGATCTGGGAAATTATAGACCCATCAGCCTAACTAGCCTGATCTGCAAGGCTATGGAATGAATTATCATGGACCTCATTAATAAGGACATTGGCAACCTCCAAACACTCGATCCCACACAATTTGGCTTTGTCAAGGTAAGGTCATGTCTGTTAAATTTGGTCGACTTCTTTGAGACAGTCACCAAAGCCATCGACCAGGAGAAGATGGTGGACACTACCTACCTTCATCTGGTCAACACTATTCCCTGCTCAGGCATAATAGATAAAATCTCTCAACTAGACATCAATTCATATGTTACCAGATGGGTACCAAACTGGCTCACTGATAGAACCCACCTAGTCAAAATAGGGGAAGCCAACTCAAGTAGTATACCCGTAACAAGTGGCGTACCCCAGGGATTGGTCTTGGGACCTCTGTTATCTGTTATATGAGGTGTAACCAAAACCAATGGTTTATGGCTGACCAAGTTTACAGATGATTGCAAGCTGGGCATTATCATTAATTGCCCTAGTGATGTGGACATCCTCCTAGATGATCTCAAACAAACAAATGACTGTTGCCAGAAACATGGCCTCAAGCTGAATACCAAAAAATGTGTCATCATCCCCTTTGGGGAGAGTGACATCCCCACAAATTATCACATTAATAACAACATTGCTTTGCGCTCGCTATCTAAACAGATCACAACTCACATTCAAACAATAATTATATATAAAGTATATAAAATAAAATAAATCAAAATTAAATAGTTTTTAATAATTGGTTTTAAATAATTTAAAAAACTTAAAACTACATAATGTAAGGGGGAGGCAATGCAAAGCTAGCTCAAGTGAACTTTTCTTTTTTTTTTTTTTCATTTATTCATTTAATTGCAAAGTGCAACCATAATAACTATTATTATATTTCTCTTCTCTGAAATAATAAATTTATTATATATTAAGAGACCATTCAAAAACATTCAATAAAAATATATATATAAATTAATATATAATAATAATATAATATAAAAATATATATATATATAATATGCATAAGATGCAAAAGACATGAAATTCAAAGCTCTCAGATAGACACATATATATAAGAATGTTCCTGTATTATTATTATACAATATGAACAATAACAACATCTTAAGCATGCAATCAGTTGTGGGGTATTTGGGCATCCAGGTTGATAACAACCTGACTTTTGACCACCATGTTGCTTCTGTTGTACGGAAATCTTTCTACATGGCCCACTTTATAAGTAAAGGTACCTCATCCAGGGACAAGGAGGTCATAATATCCCTGTATTCTTCCCATATAACGCCCATTATTGAGTACAATGCCCATTTCAGCATGTACCTCACAAAGCACATGCATCAGCTGGAGAGACCACAGAGGTTCTTCACCAGGAGAATCCAGGGCCTCAAAAATCTATCCTACACTGACAGGCCTAAAGCCTTGTCCCTCTACTCAGTTTCATGCAGACTCCTCAGAGGTGACCTCTGTCTGGCATACAAAGCAATCTCAGACCCTGCCTTGATGGGACTGCTGCATATCCGCAAGTTAAGCTCCACTCAAGTAACACATATGCGTGATTTCAACTTGGTCTGTGACATCAGTAGGACTTGTTGTTGGGACAGATTTGTGTCCCAGAGATTCCGCCATCTGTGGAATAAGCTCCCTCTCTACATCAAGCAGAGTTCCTCATTATCCCTTTTTAAGTGAAACCTGGATAACTGGATGGGAAACAGAAAATACAGCCCTGGAATTCCACCTGTGTCCCTGCTGGACTAGGGAATCAGGTGCTGACTTGGCTAAACATGGGCTATACTCTTGGCTAGGCTTATAAGGGCCTCAGGGCCAGTAGCCTAGTAACTTCCTATGATCCTATGATCCTAAAGGGCTACTGTCAGATGGGTATGGGATGTTCTGACTCCTGTATTAACAACACATTCCATATTTAGATCTGTAACACTTTGAATACAGTTTGATACTACTGTTATGCCCTAGTTGACTAGGCTTTAAAATAGTTTATAACACTCAATAAAAGCAAAAAAAGTGAGCCATACGGTCACTAGTAAACTAGAAGGAAATCTTTAATTAACACAAAATGTCAAGATGAAGTGCTTTTCGTTTAGCTGAATAGCCAAACTTCTTCAGATATCAAAGACTTGTGTTTCTAATGTTTAAATATACATGTGGTTGCATTAATCAACAGTACACAATAATTAGCCATTAATTAATTAAAAAAATTGAATTTAAACACACAGTACATCTTAAAACTTGAGAGACCTAAGAGGTGCTTGACATCTTTTCTAAACAATAAAATGTAATATGAAACTCTAAAACTCTTTTTACATTAAAGATCCTATAATTCACACCAAAAAATATATATATATATATATATATATATATATATATATATATATATATATATATATACATATATATATATATATATATATATATATATATATATATATATATATATATATATATTTATATATATATATATATATATATATAGGTACAGAAATCAGATTGTGTTCCATATTCTATTTCATTAAAACTTTCAGTTTTAAAATACTTGTGATAGAGCAGAACTCATTCAAACTTGGGTGCTGACAGGCATTTAATTAATTTTTTTTTTTAGTTGCCATAACAGTTCTGCTCTTTCAAGTAATAAGGGGACAAGTCCACCCCTTATATCCGTCTGGACTTGGTCAGTAACTTTAAACTTGAATTTATGGTCTGGTTATTGTAGTTTACTAGTGACCAAATGACTCTCTTTTTTTGCTTTTATTAGAAGTTCATTTATCTGTCTGCTGTTTGGAAGTTTGTAACACTTAGCAAGAATAGCAAAAACATATGACAGTCATGCACAATTGTGCAGAAAATAACCTGTCATTAGATAGAACAAAATATTATTCACATTACTGGTCTGTAACCTGGTACAATCATAAAGAACTCACATTAGCAAAGTAAAAAAAATGGAACACTGTCTAGAGAATAAAACCAACTTTAATAACAATTTAATGCATAAAATTGAATAACACTTCAGATATGCTGAGTAAATCTTCAAATGTGCTAATTAAATATGTTAACTTCCTATGCAAAATGTATGATTTATTTCTTTAACATGTTAAAAACTGCTAATTAAATTAATTATATTTAGATATTAAATAATATGTTAAACAAATTAACATTTACATATTAAAATGTTAAATAATGTTTTTAATTCCTATTTGCAATTTCTAATTAAAATATTAAGTATTAAAATGCTTTTATTAAATTTAATTGTGGTCAAAACATTCGGGGTCAAACTGTCCAATAAATATTCTCATAGACAATAAATGCGAATTTTAATATGAAAGTGTATCCAATTGCATTACGGTCAAACTGTCCTGCTTCCTGTCAGATATATGTGACATTAATGTTTGTATGACATCAGCTGTTAAAGTGCAAACCACAGGCCAGCTATTCCTGCCAACCACAGTAACGTCTAGGTAAGACAAACATACATAAATCTGACTCTCTCTTGCTCTCTCTCTCTCTATAGATATATATATATATATATATATATCTATATATATATATATATATATATATATGTGTGTATATATACATATATATATATATATATATATATATATATATATATATATATATATATACATATATATATTTATATATAAAACTGAGCAAGTATCTCAATATAGTTATGCATACTGTAATGTTATCTTAATTACCATTCATTCAATCACAATATTTACTCAGAAAACAACCTGCAATAGTCTATGCCATTATCATGTATTTTTTGGTCTGTTTCAGTTGGTTGATGAATGACATTCATGAAACCCACATGGTCCAGACCACATGATCAACAATGCAGTTCGTTGACTGTTTTGACTGAGACTGCAGTACAGTGGAGATTGGAGAATGTACTTTTTCCCACTGTAGTGTGATCTCAGAGTTGGTATATATAATTAGCAGGGGGTGTGGGAGGTACAGGCAGGGTTTCCTCCACAAAAACATTTTTTTTGTGTTGTTTCTGTTGACTGACAAACTATCTGTTCAAAGACTCAGTGTCATCCCTTTGGCTTTCAATGACTGTTTCAATTTTCTCTCACATCTAAAAGACATGTTGTAGGTGAATTGGCAGTTTTCCAAATTTCCTGTAGAAGTTTGTGCGTGTGTGCATGTGCGTGTGTGTGTGTGTGTGTGTGTGTGTGTGTGTGTGTGTGTGTGTGTGTGTGTGTGTGTGTGTGTGTGTGTGTGTGTGACACATGTCCTGAACTGTACTGCCATCTTGCCCAGGTTTAATTTCTCTGCCTTTCCACTGAATACCTGATTTGGCTCCAGCTTCACTATGACACAGGCATGGATAAGATGAGTATTGTACAATGGATGAATAAGGAATGCGTTTGTTACTGAGATCACTGACTGCTGTTTCAAAAATTAAAGTTATAGATAGGATTTAAAAGCACAAGATGCAAATAAATAGTTTTTATAAATTGTGATTTTTTTTTTTTTAATTATATGAAGCTGGAATGGAATTGTATGGTACTGGTTAATAGGAAGTGCCTAATTTATGGATATAAAGTCAATCTGATCTGGGTAGATAAGGTTAGGTCTTTATTCTGCGAGTGGATGGGAAACAGAAAGTTTACCCCGGTGATCACTTCAGTGGCTCTGCTGGACAGAGGCACAGGGAACTAATCTAAGGGGGGTGGCAAAAGCCAACCCATTCTGGCTAGGCTTATAAATGCCTTTGGGCAGATAGCCTAGTACCTACCTATGAACCTATCCATTTCATCCATACATTTAATCCAGAATCCAAAAGCATTTTTGACACAGTCAGTGATAGTTTTATTACCCATATGCCTGGGCTATGTAGAAGATTACAACTGCAGTGTTTAAAAAATGTATTTGTCACTGATGCCTTGAGGTGTGCAGGGAATTGCACTGAACAGGCTAAACATTGTGTCTGTATAACAGTAGACTAGTTACCTGCATTTTAAGGGCTTTTCCTAAATCTCTTAAAAAAACAGAAAAAGTGGCATAGAGAGATAATATAATGGCATGGGCTAAAGTAATGGCTTGGGAAACAGAGGAGCCAAGGGAAAAGGAATAAGTGAGCAGACAATGCTGGTTTATCCATTGTAAGAGAGAGAATGATAGAGTTAGTCACTAGAAGTTGAATATGATGATGCCATTGCTGCATTACAGACTATGTGATTGGGAAAGCACACACATATACACACACACACACACACACACACACACACACACACACACACACACACACACACACACACACACACACACATGCACACAATATATATATATATATATATATATATATATATATGGATTCACTTTATATCCTTGAAATACTGAAATATCAAAATTCAGTATGTCGAGGCTATAAAGTGGAAACCCGAAAAGAACGAAAACTCAGAAGTGCAAAATTCAAAATCTCACATAACAGAGATTTTTAATTACCGCTTCTGGTGTACACAAATACACACCTTCCTCCCCACACACAAACACAAGCTCTGTCCTACATAAAATCAGGGGGGCAAGCCCTCCTGCACCCCACACCTCCCCTACTTAAATATTCTAACTTCGAGGTCGCACTACATACAAAAACACACAAAACACCATCACACAAGCTACATTCTCCTCACACACACACATCACAGTAACAAAACACACCAACACACACCACAGCCCCTACCCAAAACCCTTAACAGATAAACACTTACCTGAATCCATAACCACACACCAGAAGCGCCAATTCCAAATCTCCGGTATGCAAGATTTTGAATTTCGCGCTTTTGAGTTTTTGTTCTTTTCAGGTTTCCACTTTATGGGCTCAAAATACTGCAATTTGATATTTCAGTATTTTGAGCTTCTAAAGAGAATCCATATATATATATATATATATATATATATATATATATATATATATATATATATATATGTGTGTAGTGCCTGTTGTGTGTTGCAAAAACGCCATGTTCAGCCAGTAACTTCCTTTTGGTGATGGTGATGGGGGACACCGCTGACATCCGCGACACGAGTTCATCAACCCTGTCCTGTTCTCTGCAAAGGCATAACATTAAAGAATTCAAATCTACCTCCGATGTCCAATAACACACTTCAACGGTGTAACTCTAATCAGCTATATTCCAGAATGAAGAAGGAAGGAAAAAAGGAAATGGAAAGAGAAGAGAGAGAAATTTGGTGTGAAATTTACGCCTTTCGCCATACACATACCAATCGGAGTAAGCTAGCAATTCTTCCTTCTTCCACCTGGAAACTTTAAAAAAATTAAATGTTCCAACAACTTCAGACTCATTCAGGGGGAAAAAAGCTACAAGAGACACTTAACAGATAATTGGAAGGAAGTATTACTGTTATATAATGTTGTTAGACAAATATTTTGCTAAAATGAAATAAACATCCTTTGCTTTACAGCCCAGCCACATTTAACCTGATACTCCAACTGATTTGCACTAAACAAATAGAATATAGAATGCCAAAGGAAATTATATTTTTTAGCGACTTCCTAGTCATAAAGCAGAACAGTAGTGGATTTAATATAATATAATATAATATATAAGCACTGCTTTCGCTCGAATCTATTGTATCAATCCATCCATCATCCAGCGGAACTCGGAACTCAGATCCTGCATTAGTAAGTGTACTAAATGTATACACTACATTGTCACCGCCATATCACATAAACGTTTAGCAATAAATTTGAGAGCTTTTCTACACTTGGACAGCATGCACAGACTCTTAGTGATGTAGATGCCATAGGAATCGATTATCCTACATATTATTACTATATTACCAATATTAAAGTTCAATTTGTACCATTGCAGTTCAGTGTACCATTGCAGTGAGTGGGGATGTGGTGGTGATGTCCTCTTCACCTTTCACCTTCAGAGACTTCAGAGACAGGCACAGTGACTGCTCTACCTTTTTTATGTCCTATTTCTCCTTACATGCCCAGTAATGCCTATTTTTCTTTTATAATAAATAATATATTTATCATCATTTAACAGTTTTTTTTTACCCTGCGCGAAAATACAAATACACATTTTCCCGGGTTCCTGTGCATATACGGCGTCTCCACTCCGTTGGCGTTGACGCTATATACATCAACAACCTGTAGTGTGTGTGTGTAGATATATATATATATATATATGTATATATGTGTGTGTGTGTGTATGTATATATATATATATATATATATATATATATATATATATATATATATATATATATATATATATATATAAATATATATATATATATATATATATATATATATATATATATATATATATATATATATATACATACATATATATATATATATATATATATATATATATATAGATATATATAGATATATATGTATATATATATATATATGGGAAGGGTATTCTAGGTCCCTGGGGTGCTCAAACCACGTGGAGTTAAGGCCTTGTAGAAATGTCTTATTGTCAACATCAGCAGATGCCAGTCAAGACAAGAAATACCTCCATAGCTGACTGAAAAATGACCTCTTTGATTCAGTTTCTGTCATTATACTGGGGATTCCCAATGGGCATTTGAGGAAACAGCATGACGACTGATAGGAAGAGGGCTGATTGTCAGCAGAGATAGAGGGGAAAATCTCTCAGAAAAGAAAAAAGCAGGGTGTGTGTGCTGTTATGCAGGATGCCATATTACAGGGTTCATTCCATTACAGAACAAATCTGTAAGGGTAATTTTGGAAAATTAATGTCTGCAGGTAAAGTTGGCATAGTATAGTTTTTTTTGGGGGGGGCTTAATGGTGCTCATGAAAAATTCAACAACTGATCATTAGTACTTTTAACACTAGATGTATTAGGCTATATTGAAATAACCTGAATCACACATGGGCTCCATATCTTTCTACTTGCAGATAGTGAAAATAGGTACAAATGCCTTTGAAAAGTAGGACCATCCTGCCAAAAAAAATCTGGGCACATATTTAGTATAAAAGTTAAATACCAAATAGCCATAACAATGTAAATTTTCAATAAGAATGTGGGATATTAGTCACAAATACATGTTTAAAAAATGACAAATATGAAAAAAATATGATTTTCAAAGAGACAGTGTCAAATCTGTAGACTTTAATGAGCTGTCTTGCAAAATTCTACAACACGGCATCATTTATTTTTGCTTCTGAAAAAGGAAAATGTAAGCTGTGTGCCCTCTTTATTTAAATTATTGGTGTGATTACTAGATTGATCATATAAGTGTGTTTTTCTGTATACCAGATGGCTTCAAAAATCACTTTTGATGGGGTAGGGGGGCTTCAGAAAATTATGTGAAGGGATACATTAGGCCTAAAAATAGGGACATACCTCCAAAAATAGGAACATAATGCTCAGGCCTGAAATTAGGAATATTTCTCCAGAACAGGGACAGTTAAGAATTCTGATGGACTCTGGTAATATTGCTGTCTAACATTTGCTACTCCCTGCTCCACTGGAGACAATATATAGCTCCATAGCTGAAATGCAAACTTCCTGAGTTTTCTTTTCTGTTTTTTTTTTTTTTTTTGGATTTATTATTAAGGCATCTTCTGACCTTGGATTTACTGCACATTTGTCAGTCAAACTGCATGAAAAATTGTTAGTTTATGGATCTAAACCACTTCTGCAACATCAAAAGAACAATTTGGAGGGATAACTATATCTCACGCAGGATACTGCTGCACTGGAACAGACTCCCCATCCATGTAAAGCATGTGCTGTAAAGCAAGTGCACATTGTATGTATGGATGGGAAACAGAAACTGAACCCCTGGGCTACTAAGAGGCAGCACCTAAATGCTTTATCCCATGCGTGGGTCCCCTCAAATTACTATGATATGATACCAGATATCCTCATTAGGGCTAATAATTAATTATCAACCATGGGAAGGGTAAGGTAAATCTAACATGAAAAGGCATATGGTAATTTAAGCACCAAAAGGAAAGCTGATTAGACTTAAAATGGCCCACAAGGGCAGCTAGTACTTACCTATGAAATATGAATTTATAAAAAGCTCAGCAAAATCACAGATGTATATTAGAGATTTTATTCCCCTTTATATTGTAAAATTATACCAAAAGCAGTTCTGTCCAGAGAAAGTAGAAAGGAAGTATTCTATCGAACAATTAATAGAAGTTTCAAGCTGCATTCACACAATGCCCCTCATAATCCACCTCTTCTTGCACTTTAAGGTGACAGTGTAATAGCATTATTCAGTAAAGAAAGCTTGTCTATTGTTGTTGTGAGGATTTCCTAGTTTGAGTCATTATAGGCATAATCTTGTTATGTAATGCAAACATGCAAAAGGACAAAATAAATTGGAAGCAGCTATACACTGCAAGTAGCTAGAACATCAAACTAGTGGTAGAGCAGGGAAGTGAGGCATTCATTACTTGGTACTGCTGATAACAGCCAGGTGCACTCTTTATGCAATCAACAGGACAGCAAAACGGTGCTGACACAAAGAAGTGAGGCATTGATGGGTAATGCAGATAATGGCAGGGTCTGCAATGCAAGCAAGTAAAAGGAAAGAAAAATAGTGGAGAACCAGATAAAAGCGAGATCTGTAAGACATGTATAAAATAGCCAGTTATACATCGCAAGTAGATACAAGAACAGCAGAATTGTAATGGAACTGACTGAGTATAATACAAATAATAGCTATGTATATATTGCAAGGACAACAAAATAGTTGTGGAACATATAACTAAGGCGTTTGAGATAATGCAGATCTTAACAAAAAACACAGAGCACCAGAGTGGTGCACATGAAGGTGGATCAAGCAACAACAAAGCAACAATATCATATGTGTTGATTAGACCAGATGGAAACAATGACCTGCCAATGACTGCCATTATGTGAAAGTGATTAGTGTAGGAAAGAAGGACAGTGTAGCAGACCAATGGGAAACAAGCAATACATGTGTAGAAAAGAATAAACTGGGAGGGACAATATTAAGGTGTTTATAATGAAAGTATACAGTCCACACATGAGAGTGAGGAAGCATAGTGCAAAATGTCCTTCAAATTTAAATGTGAATAGTGAAGGTAGCTGTATTGCAATGGTAACAATGTCAAAAGGCAGTGAGGTAACCATAACAATGCCGATGGACCATGCTGTAATGCAGTGAAAAAAACCCCAAAAACAAATGGTAGCTTTGTTTTATAAACAATTTTGTGCATGAGGAAACAAACACAGTGGCATAATACGACACTATAGAAAACTATGGACAGCAGTGTCACAGCTATGGGAATGTATGAACAATGGCAAACAGGAACTACAATATGCCATACTGGTTCCTGCTGTCCACAGTGTTGCATAAATGTTCTTTCAGTGCACTCAGCCTAAGAGAGGATGAATAAGGACCTTACATGAAAAGGATATTGATATGGACCTACTTTGCTATCAGTCTGAGCAACTACTGAGGTATGGAATTATAGTTTGGTAAGCGTGCCACAGGACCTATTCTACCACCAGTAAATGTTATTCTTCATCCATTGCAAGAGTCTGCCAAGGGAACAGTTCCTCTTCCCCAGAAAGGAAGACAGCTACTGCATGTGTCACACTTTTGTTACTGCTTTCCTCTGTAGTCCCTTTCCTGGCTTCCAATAACCCGAGTTTCCTACAAATCAATGCTCTGTGCCAAAGATAATACTCTGGCATGGGAATCAGAATGCATTGCATAATTAGTGGCACTTCTTCACGGACAGATGGGCCACGTTTTACTGCAGCTTCTAGACAGTGTAGTGGTACTTATGGTAAAGTGCCACTGCTTAATGCCTGCATTTTATATGCAGTGCTACTTGATGTGGCACATATGAAAATGGATTACATTTATCATGGTTAGAAATTTCTGGGAGGTCACATGGACTGCTACTCTTTTAAAGCCCAGTATTATACTATTGGGAACAGCACTGCAGTTACATATCACTCTTTAAATAACTTTTTTACTGGATCACTTTGATTAAAAAGCATATTCACAATTTTAAGGCACATAATCCCCTTCAACAAATATGTGTGCAAATTGCATTGAAAGAGAGAAGATTAAGGAAAATAAAGCAGAGACAGAAATTAATGAAATATTCAGCAATCTGAAGAGAAGATTATAATGGGTCAACTCAATGAAGGAAGCAGATAAATGGATAATAAGATAAAAGATGTGGAAAGTGAGATGTTAAATGCACAAAAAAAAGGAATTGTAGTGTTTTGTTTATAATGTGACAGTGAAAGTGAACTTGAAAATAGACATTCAGATATGTTTATTCCTAAGATGAAAACCTTTTTATGTCACCAATTTCTAGTCCAGTTATACAATGCTTTTATGACATTCTTCATCATTATTTATCAATCTAAATGCATTTGTTATAAACAAGGTGAATTATAACTTAGCAAAGGAACTGCAACATAATTATAATATAGTGTTAAAACCTTTTGAGAAAGGTAGAAATATAGCTGTATTCAATTTGGAAAATTATTTTAAAAGTGTTGCAATATCTGACGAATAATGTAGCACATGAAAGAACTAGTAGAAGGAAATATATAAAAGCTAAAATTAAATTATGTTGTAAGGTTACAATTTCTAACAGAAAAACATGTTCATAAATTATTTATATGCAGCCACACAATTCTTTGTTGTTGCTGTCTTCCTAAATTACATAAGAATGTGGTTAATCCAGAATGAAAATTAATAGTATTAGACTGATGTGAATTTCTAGAGAAAGTAGGCACTTTTTGAATTCTCTTCTTTTCTCTTAGGATGAAAAAAGGTCCTTATTTATGGAACTCTGCTGAATTAATGACTACATTATTTAGTATGGAGTGGAAATGAATAGTACTGGGTAGTAATGATTGCATAGCCTGTATACAATATACAACAAATATGATAATAAGATAAAATAGAGCACCACAAAAATGCAAAAGTACTTGCACAACTCCAAAAATGTCACACAAGTAAAATGTTATAAAACTGAAGTGCAAGTACTACCTATGCAGTTCCAATAATAAAATGTCCCAGGAAGCAAGGTACTCAGTGCTCCGTAATACAACCAGCAAAATTCATATGGTATAATCCTCGTCTCTTCAGACCAAAAAGGCAACACAAATCCAAATACATGTAGTAATGCTGTCCAAAAGAAGACAAACCAAACTGTCGACCACAGTTTATTGCACAAAAAACACAAGGCAGGTGAGCGCTTGTCAGCTTTTTCAAACCATAAAACTCTGCATGGAATCCAATGTATTTATACCCATAAGTCTCACCAATTATTCAATTTAAAACTAATTTATAAAACAAATGAGATCTCTTAAAGGGGCAAGCTCATCTTCACATAAAAATGGATGTGAATATATATACACACTTCTTATATACTAACCAACATTTAAAAATGAGACATATATTTCATAAAAAACATATTAATAGTATATATCAAAAACCTAATATATCAACTTCCATATACATATGTTCAAACCTTACATATAAATTACTAAACATAGATATATAATAATAATAATGATAAAAACCTACCTAAAATTATAAACTAGATAAATGTATAAATAATGCAATATATGTGCTCATATATATTTATAACTAACTATTTAAATGTTTAATATTTAAATCTTCTTTGCTTCAACCTCGGTTTTAATGGGACTTTATCATTTAGCCCTGGAAAATTATGCGCCTGTAGTTTAATAATCCAGTCTACTTCTAATTCCTCTGTCCGATTCCTGACATCTCCTCCCCTCAAACTAGGTATATTTATATGTATGATCATGAAGTTAAATACATGTTTAGATCCTTCTTCCAGAACATGCTTGGATAGAGCATTTACCTGTGACTTGATTTTAATCTGATACAAATGCTCCCTAATTCTATTCTTTAGTTTCCTATCTGTTTTACCTACATAGAATGCGTTGCATTCCATGCAGGTAGCTAGATAAACTAAATGCTCTGTATCACATGTACCATTCACTTTGAAGGTGTAAACCTTCGAAGTTATAGGATGTACAAACATATTAGTGTGATTCACATACCTACAAAAATTACATCTTCCACATCTGGTGGTTCCATTAAAACTGGTTTCTCGTGTCATATTGTTGTTGAAACACAAAAGCCTATGCAAATTCTTCTTGTTTTTAAAGGTATACCTGGGACGTTCACCTACCAACTCTTTGATGGTGGGATTAATAGTCAAAATGTCCCAGTGCTTGCTTAAAACGTCTTTAATAGGTTTTATATCTTCTGTGTAATATAACGAAATTCTCTGATAGTTATCTAAACCTCTACTATCTGATTTCTGAGACTTCCTATATAACTCACTGCCTTTTTCTGAAAAATATGGGCAAGCTTTGTATCGCCTGTCACTGTCAAGTCCAACTAAACACTCATTTATCTCAAAACTATCATAACCTCGTGTTAATAGTCTATCATTCAAACTATCCAACTCCTGTACATAGTAATCTTGCATGGGATTCAACCTCAAAACTCTAACTGCCTGTCCTCTGATTATATTGGTAAACACATGTTTCGGGTGCATGCTGGTTCTATTAAGTAATGTATTCTTATAACAGGCCTTTCTAAAAACTCCAGTATTGAACTCGCCATTACTAAGGCGCTGTAATGATACATCCAAAAATGCTAGATTATCATAGGAACTAGCTATGGTAAATTTCAAAAAAGGAACTAACGAGTTAACTTCAATAAAAAACTCTTTCAGTTCATCCGCAGATGCCTCCCATAGAAGAAACAAATCATCTACGAATCTTCTATAAAAACGGACATGTTGGACAAACATGTCCAACATGAAAAGATTCTCTTCCTCCCAAATTGCCATAACCAGGTTGGCGTAGCTATTGGCACAAGAAGTGCCCATAGCTACGCCATCCTTCTGGGAAAACAAGTTGTTCTCAAAAAAGAAAACATTATTTTCTAAGACCAGATTGAACAATGTACATATGACTTCCTTCTCATTCAACGATAGATTAGAGTGTCTGTCTAAGCACAGTTTAATATATGCAATACCTATATTATTAGGAATCCTAGTAAATAATGATATTACATCCATAGTTACCATAATAATTCGGTTATTATTCTCTAACTTTGTGGTCACTTCATAAAAATCTAGAAGGAAGTGTTTAGAATCTCTTAAAACATATTTATTAGAGTTAACAATCAGTCTCAGTACTTTCTCTATGTATATCGATATGTTTTCTGTCACCCATCCCTGGCCTGACACAATTGGTCTCATTGGGGGTATAACAGGGTCCTTATAGATCTTCGGTAACCCTTGTATAATGGGAACTAGGGGATATTCAACATACAAAAAGTCATACCTTTTTGAGTCTATAAGCTCTTTATCATGCATTTCTTCTAGGGTCAAATGGACTCTAGAAATAAAATCTGCTAATTTAGTTGTATCTATATGTTCAAAGTAATTTGTGTCTCCCAACATCTCAAACATACTTTTATTATACTGTTCCCTATCCATAACTATGATAGGGCCCCCTTTGTCTGCTGGCCTAATGGATATGTTCATATCTTCTCTCAAATCTTGTAATGCAGCAAATTGTTTAGGTGTTAAGTTCCTTTTGCTGATGTTGTGCCTTTTACTTTCTTCCATTTCTAACAAGTCCCTCTCAACTATTTTACCAAAAGTGTCTAATACAGGATTTAAAATAGGTACAAATGTGCTTGGTTTCCTAAGATGAATATTACTACTTGATTCTTCTTTAGCAAACATCATTTGTAACTGTACATTTCTAATAAAAAGCTTTACATCTAATATTGTTTCTGATATATTACTACTAGTAGATGGAATGAATGATAAACCTTTATTTAACACTTCAACTTCTATTTGACTTAAGGGTCTATGGGATAGATTACAGACTATGTCATTTTCTCCCACATCTTTTTTATTGTAGGCTCTCTCATATCCGTCATATCCGTCATATCATTCAGAGGCAGGAACAGCTCAATGAGCAGGGGAAGGCAAAAGAGAAAGGCCACTGGCACGGATATTAACTGAAAAAGAAGAAAAAAAGGGCACTCTGTTCCCACAAAAAAATTACGCCCCATACATAGCTGCCCATTTTGCACACATGTCTGCTGGACATGTAAACTGACAATTACAATTGGCTGTACAAGAAATATTGTTGTCCTCATCCCTCTCTCAGGGGTGGAAGGTTTCAAATTTCACACCAAATTACAAACATATGCACAGCTGTTGCTGATAAAGAAATGGGCAGCTATGTGCCTTTCCTACATCCCTCCTGCAAATCCCGAGCTTGTTTTCCTACTGTGCCCCCTTTTTCACCACTTTCCTATCTCCCCATTTTCTTTTCTTTCAAAGAAATTAGGGCGGGTGTGCATATGCTTGTAAATTAATTAAAGGGCTAGACTTCAAACAATGAATTTCTGCAACACTGAATAACCATTTGGAATATATTCCTTGTACATATGTTGGCTTATTTAACACTACTTTATTCCAAATGGTTATTCAGTGTTACAGAAATTCATTGTTTGAAGTCTAGCCCTTTAATTAATTTACAAGCATATGCAATTAACCAGATAAATGTTCAACTAGTAATTAATGATGTGGGATATATAAAGTAAGAATTGTGAATGGTAACTGGATTCTGAGGAAGTCTCTGGTGTTGGAGATGAAAGCGCTAAATCAGTTACTTTGTCTTATTCGTTTTTGAATTCATGTGTTTTAAGTATTTTATTTCATTTCGCTTTTGTGGTAATAAATTCTATTATTAACCCGTGTGAGATCGATGTTTTATCACCTACATAGAGTGATAAGTGGGTAAAAGGACAGCCGTCATTGTACCTGGAACTACTACGCTTTCTATATACATACATATATATATATATATATATATATATATATATATATATATATATATATAGATAATATGCATATATGTATACATAGATAGAGAGGGATGTAGAAATACATAGACATATATAGATAGATAGATAGAATATGTACATACAGATATATGTAATACACACATACATATATAGATATATGTAGATACATATACATATACAGACAGATCTGACTGTCTACAGATATGTCTGTATATGACTATCTCTCTCTCTCTCTCTGTCCCACCCCCTCTCACTCTCTCTCTCTCCCTCTGTCTCTCTCTCTCTCGATCTCTCCCCCTCTCTCCATATCTATATCTATATATCTATATCTATATCTAAATATATATATATATATATATATATATATATATATATATATATATATATATATATATCTATATATATATATATATATATATATATATATATATATATATATATATATACACACACATATATATATATATATATATATATATATATATATATATATATATATATATATATATACTGAGTGAGGCACATGTGTGCAGATGTATTGCAACAGGTGCCTGGTGACAAAGGCATGGAGTGAACACCAGTGTGGATACTGGAGTACCATACCCCATTCCAAAACACTGACACCAGTAACTACCACATATGTGCATGCCTGCCCACCACTGCATGTGTCAGGGGGGAACAGGGGCAACAAGTGTACAATAGGCTCCCCATTGATATACACAGTCACACACTAGTCCTGTAATACCTGTACATGGTATGTGTCAGCAGACATGGTGTGTCAGCTATGAACATGTAGGTCACTGTACCCCTCTACACCCCACAATGTCCTACATGGTATGTACCTCCCATGACAGCTACAGATATGGAGAAGGACACAGTCATATGTAAGTAACTGTGTCAATGCACTCAAACACATTACCTATGCAGAGTGACTGACAAGACCACAGAGCGCACCCAGACTACCTACATAGATGTTACCACTGCTGGATATATATAGTTAAGTCACACCCATGACAGTTATCCAACAACCATGGTAACACCTCACAACATCCACAACCCAAATTACCTATGTCTGTTGTCCTTGTCACCACAGTAAAGAGCACATGGTGGAGGTACAGGTCCCTACCCACAGATAAGACATACCCTGGAGTAAACCACACAGCATTAAGAAGCAAGGCTCCCCATGAGTAGATGTCAGACATACCCCTGCTGAATGTTATGCAGATAGGTAATATGCCATATGAGTCACCCTGTGTAACTGTTTGACAGGAGCAGGCACAATCACATCACATGTGTCACAGGGGGAAGGGTAGCATAACAGTATGCTGCTGTAGGCCCAGGGCCAATAGCATACTACCTACCTAAGACACAATGCACACCCACGAACCCATTGCAAACCATATATGTGAGGTGGAATGAGTGTGCCAGTGACTGGGTGCATGTTATATACTGGTGTGATTGCTCACCATGACTGTCTGTCTGTCATGGTAGTGTGTGTCCTTGGTGTGAGGCCAGAGACAGATGTGTGAGGTATTGCCATCAAAACATACTACATTGCCATATGTTGTGCTGTGTTACCCTGTATGTGACTGTGGTGTAGGTAGGATTATGGCAAATAAGAGTAGTGTGCATTACCAGTGAAATATGTAACGTGCATTGCATGCAGTGCATGGGTTGATAATGTTCCCCATACAGTACCTTGATACAAACCCCCAGTGTGAGGTTGTGCATTGGACCTGAACCAGTGTGCTGACTGCTGGAGTATACTAGTCTGTCGTATGGAGTGTGTCAGGTACTGTTGCACAGTTACTATTCTGTCCAAGCAAGCACCCAAATAAGAGATGGAACACTGAGGAACGATATATGTGAACCAAATGGGACTTTGTTAACGCTGTCACTACAAATCTGCATTTTCGTATAAAACACTTCATCAGATAAAATTCAAATACTGCAAATATTGTTTAAATACCATGACGAACATCAAAAAACTGATCTCATTGTTGCATGTTGCACAGTTGTCGGCTGAGCACTGATATCCCCCAATAGACAGACAGATGCTATATATGGGGGTTAAGTTATATCACTACAGTTGAGTATTATGTGTATTATGGGTGCCATATTTTGCTGACATATATTGCTAACATATTTTTCTTTTCCTTTTCAGGGCTATGGTTTACCAGCAAAACCCTGTGTACTCCGCTGTGGTGGATGAGGAGATTCACCAGAGCCTGGTGTGGGATTTCACAATTCTCTTTTCCCGCACCAGCCAGAACCAGCAGGAGAGGGCTGCACTGTGGCAAGACCTGGTCCATCGGGTAAATGACATAGGCACACATAACCGGACATATGAGCAGGTACGCCATCACTGCAGTGATTTAATTAGAAATGTCCATCAGCGTGCATCGGATATCCACAGGCAACAGCTTGCCACAGGTGGTGGGGCGGCTATACATTCCCCCCTCACCAGACTGGAGGGACTACTCCTAAGTGTTGTGGCTCCAGCCCAACAGCAACAATAGCAGCAACATACATGCGTAATGATGGAGGCTGGAGCCACCCAGCAGCAGGACTCGGAGCGTGCAGGTAACATGCCATATGTATAGCTGACTGTTCTGTACACTGTTAGTTTATGCATGTGTGAGGTGTGTCCTCGGTTTGTAGCTGTTATCTTGGTAATTATTGTGCAAGAGTGATATTCTAAATATCAGCAGTAGACCTGTGGAAGCCAACTGTTGTACTACTGAACTGTATCATACTCACAGTATCAATGGCACAGTTGTGCCCACTGACAATAAATGTCTCATTTCTGCAGGTCCCTCTGGTGTAACAGCAAGGCAGCCTATCCATGCTGGTGAGTGTGTAATAGCAATACCTTCAATACTCTTGATACTAATAGTAGTAATAGGCTGAAGCAGTAGTGCTATGTGTTTGATTGCAGGTGTGTTTGTGTCTGTGTGTTGATATCTCATATACTGAGGAGTGTGCATGTGTGCATGTGCACATGTGTGCATGTGCACCTCTGTGCATGTGTGCATGTGTGTATGTGTGCATGTGTGCATGTGCACATGTGTGCATCTGTGCATGTGTGCCTGTGTGTATCAGTGGTGACATTGTGTACACATTGTAAACTGTGTTTCCTGTCTTACTCCCACAGGTTCTGGTGCTGCTCTGGTGTTGTGCAGCAGGGAACCTGAAACAGCTGCCGTGGATAGTGATAATGATGATACCTGTGTAATGGCACAGGGAGGTGTGCCAGGGTCCATCGTTGGTCAGCCAATTGACAGTACACAGCTGTCGACCCCATCAATGCGCACAGTCATCCTGCCAATACATCTTTTGTCACCAATGTCCCTAGGTAATGGACAGGATACAGTGGGCATTGACCAGGGTAATGTGGTATCGGTGGCACATGCATCCCCACACAGCAGCCATGGCCAGGGTCCTGACATTGTACCACACAGGCAGATGTCCAGGGGTTCTCGTGGGAGCATCCATGGGCATACCTCCCCTGTCAGATGTGCCCACAGAGGTCTGTCAACCTCAGCTATGTTTTGGGCTGTAATGCAGGCATAGTCACATATGGAACGGTACACCAGACAGGGTCTGAGGGAGCTGAGAGCATGTCGCACAGCTATGAAAGACAGTATGCGTGATGTTGCGGCTGCCATCCGTAATTTCACCGAGGTCATTGACAGACGTTGGGGGGGACACATTAGATCTGTTCCACAACTACATGTCCATGAGCCAGGGCAATGGTGGACAGTTGAGGCATCGACGTGGGTGCATGCCAGCAACAGCAGCAGCTGGCAGCCATCGCAGATGACAACAGGCCTGCGGCTGCTCCCATCATGCCAGCAGCAGCCCCAGCAATGCTGGGTCTGTGCTGTCATCAGAACACCTCAGGAGACCATGTGCACGTGGCTCTGGACAGTTCCAATAGGGACCTGTCTCCAGTCACCAACCACCTGCTTCTGATGACAGTACCCAGTCTGGCTTAGTACCTGATACGGTCCATAGCACCCCTGCCAGGCACAGGTACCATGTCCATGGCCAGAGACAGTGATCTGTATGACCTGGCAGGTACAGTCTGTGGCTGTCCACAAACACCTGTATATGGCAGCCATGAGGTGGAACTGTGTGCATGCATACACACATGCGAATTGATAACACCTAGGGCTACTGCATACACGCACACACTGCATCAACATTGCCCCATCTTGTACTGCTGTCCCTCACCAACACACACACACAGACATGTCAATCGATTGTATCAGTGGCAGACTCAGGCATACCAAGTACACACCCTGTGCATATGATGAAACTGTGCCACCTCCTGCAATCTGTAACATCGGTGCAGGAACAGGTTAACATGGTGCTGATGCACAGGGTGACTACATAGAAGTGTAGTAATAGTATCATGTTGTCAACAGTACAGTGTAATGATATCATTGTGGGTATATCCCAGCATGCCTGATGCAGTTACAGTATGAATGTCATTGTATTGTTTTGTACACCCATAGTAATTACCATAGTGTAATGTCTGCACATCTTTGCATACTGGTGGTGAGGCTGTCAACAGAAGGCCACCTACATAGGTAGCACAAGGGATAAGAAAATGTAAGTATTGATACTCAATGATGGACATGTCAACTGCAAGTTGCATGCTGTCCACACAATCTGCAATGAGGATGTTTGAGGATGTTGATATCTGTGCAGTAATACACAACATGTTCAAGACTCACAAGAGCACCCTAGCACTACAAGGTCACACCTCATACCATGCATGACAGCCCCAAAACACAGAACTAACTATGACAGGAGGGAGAGTCTCCATACATGTCAAGGATACTGTGGTGCCAGGACAGGTAGCATACATCCTACTAAGTTTGGAACTGCTGAGTGAGGGCTCAGTGTCTGTTATTCGAAATGTGTATTAGTTCAGGTATGAGCACTTGGGTTTCAGGTCAGTTATTCTACATTACGAAGGTACATGGTCTGTACACTTGTGGGAGGTGGGGCTGAACCCAGCCCGTCTGACCTGTGAATTTCTGGGTACAGGCTTATAGTGCCTGCATATATGCATTGTTACCCACTGGAAGTCGTACACCTTGTTTGTTGTAGCATAGTCTAGATCCAGGCCTGCTGACTGTAGCTTTATTTGTATGCATGTTTGCTTGTTATTTATTTATTTTTTTATTTTTATTTATTTAACATTTGTTGACCGGGAATGTCCGACTAGGTTCCACAGAGCCTGTTTTCAGTGGAGGCCCGGGGAGAAATGCTCCAGATGCATGTCTTTGGTTATGTCCCTGAAACACTGATTCCACCTGCAATGCAGATTTACAGTGCCTCTGTGGATCCCTAGTGACATCTGTATTGCTTACTGTACTGATGTCCATGTCTCACTTGACAGAACGTCACTGTTTGTCCTGTTTGCATGTAAGTTGCCTGTAACACATTGCATATGACTTACCTGGCATTTGCTCACGAAAGCATTTATATATGCCAGCACTAACAAATCAGGAGCACTACACCCTCACATACTCACCTTGAGTACCTTGTTCCCCATTGGCCCTATGTGTTGTTAATTATTATGGGATTCACAATACTATGGTAGCATGTGCAAAGGTCACTTGTCAATCTCCTCTCTGGTCCAGTTGGTGAATCCGTGAGTCATGTGGCAATGTTACAGCTGCCTCATGTACACAGACAACCCTCTCCCCTTCCCATAAACTTACAACACATGTGAGAGATGCAACCACATAGCCAAACTGGGGGCTAAGCTCTCTTAACTCAGTACTGGCATACCCTGTCAGGTGGAGTGGGATACTACAGTGCATACAATACCAGTCTCACATAGACCTGCCACGACAGCAATCCAAACACAGAAACACACAGGAACATTCTTGGAGTCTCAGAATAGCATCCTGCCTGAGCAGCAGACACCTGCAAAGCAGACACACAAGCAAACGTTACGCCAGAACAGAGCACGTGCAACACATAGCTCACAAAGCCTGTGTGCCAAACAGTCACAGCCCACATGGCTTAACAACACACCTGCTACAGTTGTAATAGGTACCTCTATTGTCAGGTACACTGAGGTCCTGCTCACCCGGCTGAACAAGGAGAAGGTCACGGTGAGATGCCCGTTGGGCACTATGATCCACCACATAACACAAGCATACAGGTCACTCCAAGGCATGTGCAAATATGACTCAGTCATTGTCTGTGCCAGTGTGAATGACCTGTGACGTACCTCCCTGGACTACATGATAGGGGACATAGAGGGGCTCTCTGAGCATGTGGCACAGGCTGGTATGACCCTGACCTTGAGTAGCATCTTACCCTCACCAAGAATGCTGCCACAACATGTAGACAGGATGATCAATGTCTACAATTGCCTTATGTTTTGGTGACATTCAAAGAGGATCCAATGCCTGTCAGCATGGGATTACATGCTAGACAAGCCACATTGCTTTGCTAGGGACAGCTTGCACCTGTCACCCATGGGCCATTGTATATTAGCAGAGACTCTTGCTACACACATAGTGCCTTTTTATGCAAGGCTCAAATTACATAGCCACCTACACAGGTATCACATGGGATAGGACACTAATAGTAATGCTACTCAACGCCAGCAGTGTAAACCTCAAGATGCATGCAGTGGAAACTGTCCTTAGCATGGAGAACAGCAATATCCATGCAGTAACAGAATCCTGGTACAAGGCTCCCAGGTGCACCCCATCACTGCCAGGTCATACCTCATACCATGCTTGTCATCCCCTAAACATGCACCAAACCAGAACAGGGGGGATGTATCCAAAGGCACCACAGATACACACACCTCCAGGTTGGTGGCACAGCACAAAGCATCAGAGCCTATCCATGTGCAACTAACAGTGGGTTAGACTGCCTTCAGGTTCATAGCCTGGCACACACCACCCTCCCATACCCAGGAAACCCACTTGGCCTTCCTGACAACACTGGGAATATGACAGTGTCTATAAACACCATTATATGGGTGGACTGCAACTATCCAAAACTAGAGTGTGAGCATTACTCTAGCTCCAAGACCCTAGCTGAAAGGTTCCTAGCATTTATTCACTGAATTGCTATGGAACAACTTGTTACCACTCCCACAAGAGGTGAAAACATGCTGCACCTGTTCATCAACATGTGGACTGTATGCTCCAGGCCAGACATGTATCCCTCACTGGTAGGATGACACCATATACAACTCACATTGTATATTCACATACCACATGCAGCCCCTGCACAGAACACCACAGTCATACAGTTGTCTAATGCAAATTCCATGTATTCACATGAGGCAGGCTTCAGACATGGGAACTATTGAAGGTCACAGGTACATATGTGTATGTGGCACACACATACATCATGTGTGCATTGACATTATTGATATAATCTATGTTGTGCAATATTGGGAACAACACCCCACACACATGGACAAACTGTGTGACAAAAACACACCTAGTGTTTGTAGGATACAAACCCCTACCTAACTGTGTTATGACACTTATGAAAGACACAGTAGCAGAGCATGCTATTTACATTACTGGGAGGCTTGCTTTCCCCTGCTGTACTTATAGGGTGCTGAGATCATCAGTGTTTAGACAGTGGAATATGCAGCATGTGGTGTGTTGTACTAGCTGCCCAAAGGGACATATCTTTTACACACAGAATTGCACACACACTACTCCCCCCATATACACACACACTGAGCACTTGAAGGATTCAAACTCCTATCTATCTATATTATGAAACTTGTGAAAGATGCAGTAGTAGAATGCGCTATTTGCATTACTGGGAGGCTTGCTTTCTCCTGCTGTACTTATAGGGTGCTGACATCATCAGTGTTTAGACAGTGGAATATGCAGCATGTGGTGTGTTGTACTAGTTGCCAAAAGGGACATTTCTCTTACAAATAGAATTGCACACACACTACTCCCCCCACAGTCACACACTGAGCATTTGCAGGATTCAAACCCCTACCTAACTATATTATGACACTTGTGAGAGATGCAGTAGCTGAGCACGCTATTCAAATTACTGGGTATCATTTGTGCTCCTGACATATGTATAGTGTGCTGACATCATTATTTATGAAGAGGTATGTACATCTGTTACTATCCATCAGTAAGGGGGAGAGCATATATATGCATTAACTTTGCAGAGGCACAGTGGCCTACTGTACTGCGGAGGCAGATGCCAAATACACTGTGGATAGCCTTCTGTATTCCCTAGGGACAGCAGCCTAGTATTGCACTCTACGGCCATATGTTTACTTGTCAGATGCAAGTATCTGTTGCTCATATACTGTTTGTGGGTCTTTATTGCCATAGCTTTCCCTATCTCTATGAACAACTTGTGTACTGTGGCAGATGTTTGCATATGAGTGGGATCCAGTACTTTACTTATGTCTCTGTTGTAATTTCACTGTGTGCACTGGGCAGATTTCTGTATTGTGGGAGGTTCCTGTGTTAACACATACAAATGCCAGATATGTGTGTGCAACTGCTGAACTGTGACATGGCCTAAGTGTGTGAGCATGCCCAGTTCACAGTTTCTATGGCTTCTTGACTGATACGTCTCATTTATCTAAGTGTGCGAGCATGCCCAGTGTGAACTTTCCATATGTTGGGATCTGTGGTCCACCACATTTGTGTTTGTGTGTGGACTTCATCTATATTTCACGTGTACAGTTGAGAGTTGGACATCAGGTTGTGTTCTTACTGCTCAACTGCTTTGTGTCTGAACCTAACAGGCATTATGCTGTGCCTGCAGGGTTGCCATGGGATAGTTTGCATACAGTTGTCAGCATCCTTTCATACTGACCAAACAGTGTATTGTCGTATAGTGTACAGGTTAATTACTTTCACTGTGGTGGACAGTATCATCGGTTTCAGTCCTATCACTGCTTGTAATATTTATAGTGAGCACACCAGACTGGTTGAGGGCCAGTTGTGCAGTTATGACCATGTTGCTTTTTGTTCAGATATGGACAACATAGAACAAGATTGTCCGACATTGTTAATGTATTCCACAACTTGTGTGGACAGTGACAAACAATGGCCATGTGCCCTAGGCCATTTGTAATGCTAGTCAGAGAGTGTTTTTCCTTCAACACACATATTTACTGGTGTTTGCCATGACATATGTCAAGGTTAGTGTGCTGTGCCTCTGTCTACCCGTGACATACAGGTGATATCCAGGGTACACCTACCATCTCCCATCCAGTCATCATGATTCCTCTGGATGACAGTCAATGAGGGACTCCCTGGATAACCTGTACTGGGAGTTTAGTCCTGAGTGGAGTGAGCTTCTGGGTTATGGACCAATCGGTACAGCATGTCCTGTGTATGTCTGTGCTGGGGTTCAGGCCTGTCATCTGCATAGGTCACCAGCATTCAGATTTTACATGGTGCTAAATGTCCATTGATTCCAGCTTGGTCATGGCTTTATATATCAGTCACAGATCACCTCCAGCCAGGCGGTATGGCACTGTGTGGAGCTGCAGTTTGTTTAATCAGGCAACACATGGCATCTGTTACAGCTCTGAGATCCTTCTGGTGGGGTATTTGTGGGGTCTTTCCAGTTTGATGCAGGTGTCTGCTAAGGTACATCCCACAAGGGCCATTGTACACAATTGTGAGGCTGCTGATGGATGACTGGAGAGGCACAATGACCTACCCTGACCTAGCTGTACTTACCTTCATGATTAGGTGGTATACGGTATGTTTCTGTAACCACTAGAAACACATGGTTGTCACATGCAGGATATCTATCACCTTGTGTCCCCAGGTCTCTTATTGCTCCTGATGTACTTAATGGGTTAACACCTATGTGGTAATTTGTGGCCATGTACTGTGTTTCCACAGGGGATGACTATACACTATTCTGCATTTAGCTTGTTGACATGGCTGTGGCACCACTTGTCTGTTTCTATGTGTGCCTTTTGTAGGATGCTTGTGACAGCTGGAGGGTCCGATATGGTGGGCAGTTTGTAGTCATCTGCGAACCTGTTCAGACAGAGTCCTTCCATGTTGGCCTGAACCTATGTGACATATATAGCATACAAGAGAGGTCCCAGGACCATGCCTTGTGGGATGCCGGTTGTACCTGGTTTGTAGTCTGACATGGCTGCTGCCTGTCTGACCAGGTCAGTTCTGTCCTTGAGCTGGTTTGCAACCCATCTACTTGGATAGAGGTTTATAGTTAGGCTGGTGAGCTTATCTGTACTGAACAACTGGGGTATTGTATGGAAGGGTTTAGCAAGGTCCAGATAGGCTGTGTGAACCACATTCCCCTCATCAATGGCCTTGGTGCATGTTTCACATGAGTCAGACATGTTTAAGGGGCAGGATCTGCCATATGAAAGCCACACTGGGTAGGGTCCAATGTCTGTAGGTACCCAATCTCGTTATTCCTGGGATCCATGATCATCCTCTCCATTACTTTGCCAACCAAGATAGTCAGGGTTGAGGGGTGATAGTTTGCAGTATCCATTCAGGCACCACCTTTGTGGTGAGGGACCACTGTTGCTGTACACTGCTCTTTGGGTACATATCCTGTGGTAAGAGTGTGCAGTAGTGCTATCTGGTGTTCCATTCTTCTTACAGTACTTGTTGGACACAACCCAGGACACCGTCTGGTACCATTGATGCTGTGTGGTTTGCTTTGTAGATGCTGGCTGTTACCTCAGCATCTGCAATGTCAGGGGGCCAGCACTCTGCTTGGATAGATATTTGGCAGTTTGGTGCTGGTGGGGAGTTTGCAAAGAATCTGTTAGGTTGGATGTTGGCAATTTGTGTGGGTTTGGTGTATTGTTTGTGATATTTGAGTACTGTGGATTATCACCATGGTTCCTACCATCGGTTAGGACAGCTGTGTGATTATCCTTTGTGTCCTGCACAATTTGTATCATCGTAGGTTCATAGGTTCATACTAGGCTATCTGCCCTGGCCATGTTTGAGCATAGACAGACTGTGTGTGGCTTTCGACACCCCTTGCAATGTGCATATTATGCCCATTTAGGGTTTACTTTACTAAATGTGACACAGGGATGGCCCCCAGTGTACAGCTACTATCTCTCATGCACTTGACCGGATTTCTCTTGTTGAGTATGAGTGTGGAGCTCAGCCTATCATGGACTGGGATTCTGTTCCAGAGTGTAAGGATCCTCTGGGTTATGGATCTGTCCCTCCAGCACATCCTATTTATCTATGTGTGGAGGTTCAGACATCTCACTGTGGTGTCTCTGCTGGATTTGGAGTTTCTGCAGTGGAGCATGTCCATTCATTCTGGATTGGACATGGCCTTGTACATCAGGCATACATCGCCTCTGACTTGGCAGTATGCATGTGAATTGGGCTGTGGTTTCTTCAACCAGGCAGCAGATGACAAACGTTTGGACCCTTTATCCTCTTGGTGAGGTACATTTGGGGTCTTTCTAACTGCTGCAGGTATCAGGTAAGGTACATCCGAACTGGGGCATTGTTCTCAAATATGGGCCTGATAAGGGAAGAGTATGGGGGCACAGTGACCTCTCTTGATCTACATGTGCATCCTTTCATATTAAGGTGGGCAATATAGCAGGTCTTCCTGGCCACCTTGGCAATGTGAGTGTCACATGACGGGTTACCATCCACTTGTGTCCCTAGGTCCCTGATTACTTCTTCCGTACATAATGGATTGCCACCTATGTCATACTTTGTGTGTGCCTTGTTTGGTATTTGTTGAGACATTCATACTCTGCAGTGTCTTCAGGAAGGCTGGCTGGGTTTCCTGGGTTTGTGAGGGTGGTCTGTAGCAGGCTGCAAACAGGGACGCAGTTTGAGCCACTGTTACTTGCCCGTGGATAGTCCATGCTGCTTCTTGCTGTGGTCCAAACCTGGGGGTGTGGTTATCCTTGACAATTGCTGATAGCCACACTCCTATTGTAGTTTGTGCCATGTTTTGGGGCTGTAGAGCATGGTATAAGGCATAACCTGGTAGTATTAGGGTGCCCTTCTGGGCCTTGACCCAGGTTTCTGTTACAGAACAGATATTACCATTCTCCATGCTGAGGTGGGTTTGGTCTGCATGCACCTTGCAGTTTAGACTTCTGGCATTGGGTAGCATTACGTCCAGGTTGTTATCCCTTGTGCTACCTATGGTGGTGGGTTTGTGTTTCCAGCCTTACCTATTCAAGGCACAGTGGTGGTGACAACAACCTTTGCCAGTATCCACACAGCCAGGTGTGCTGGGTGCGTGCCATCCCTAGCAGGTGGAGCATCATGTCTTGCTTGGCATGTCATCCCAGGCTGTCAGCCATTTGTTCCCCTTTGCTAACAGCAATACTTCAGCCAATTATTGTACTTGATCTTGTTGTCTTCATAGTGTGGCATCATGCTTGGTGAGGGTGAGATGTTAGGCAGGGTCATCATGTTTGCATATACTAGATGGTGTTATATTGCTTAACACATGGCAATCATGCCTCAGGTGGTGCTGCAGGGCTGCCTATGTCGGATGCACATACTACACTCCCTGTACATGTTTGAAAGAAGGTTGTGTCATGTTAGGCATCCCTGTTACTATATGAGTGAGTCAGAGAGGGGTATTATTCCCATGGTTCCTACTGAGCCAGTGTATGTGCTATGCATTGCCTCTTTGCCAAGGCCAGGGCATACTGGGCATTCCTCCTTCTGCCTACTGGGGCAGGCTCAGGTTGTTCCTCCTCCGAGTCACGCTCTGCTTGTGATGGCCTTGGCAATGGTGGGGGGCTGTTTGTCCCGGCCCTATGCTGGTCCTGCTGCAGCTGTTTTCGCAGAATCATATTATGTAGCATAGCACATACCATGACAATTTGGGTACATGTAGTTAGTGAGTACTGCAAGGCTCCATCAGATGTGTCCAGGCACCGGAAACCATGACTTGAGCAGCCCAAACACATGCTCTATTACATTTTGTGTCTGTGCGTGTGCCTCATTATGGCATTCTTGTTCAGGTGTGTGTGCATTTCTGATGGGTGTCATCAGCCACGGCTCCAGTGCATATCCAGCATCCCCCACTAAGTGACCATGTGGGATGTCCCCATTGGCAATTGTCTGGTACAGCTGCGTCAGATGCCAGATATGGGAATCATGGTAGCTTCCAGGGCAGCCAGCACACACATTCGTTATTATGCCCTGGGCATCACACACGACCTGGCAGATGATGGAGGGGAAGCCCTTGTGGTTGATGTAGGCCCTACTACAGTCACCAGCTGGTGCCTTGATGCATATATGCATGCAGTCTATTGCTCCCACTACCTCAGTGTATTCTGTTTTTTGCTGGAAGAGTCGCATATTGCTGGCCAGTGCATCATGGGAATTGGGGAAATATACATGATCTCCGACATGTGCCGACATGGCATCCAGAAACTGGTGCAGTACCCTGGATGCAGATGCCTGTGAGATCCCCATCATATCATCAGTTGGTCTCTGGAAGGTACCTGTTGCTAGTATTCTTAGGCCAACACATACCTTGGTTTCCACTGGGATGGGTTCTCCTCTGTTAGTTCTGTATGTGAGGCGTGGCCTGCACAGCTCAAAAATATGCTGCAGGAGGTCTCTGTCCACTCTATAGCACTCCCCTATCTCTAGCTCATGTAACCCCTGGTAGGTGACCCTGGGCCTGTACACTCTTCACCGTCTCCTCACTGTGGGTTGTCTGGCAGCATTTGCATTGTCACCAACCTCAGCAAGTCTCCTATGTCTCCTTATAACAGCTATGGCAGCCCCTAGCATGTTTGTTCTGAGTGCAGCTTTTTCAGTTTTCACTTCTAATAGCTTACTCCTGTCTTGCAGTGTCTCTTGAGAGAAACATACTGCAATGCTGTTTGCAGTGTTTTAAGTGCTGGGCTGGGCTAGCATTCTGCCTGTGTAATTGCCTGCTTCTAATTGTTTTCACCTGCTAGCTCTACCAGTATTCCCTGCTAGCTTCCTACTATTTCTTCTGCTTCCTTTTTCCTCTCTGTTTCCTCAGGGGGGATCAGCGCGCATACCAGCGAAAACACGCTCACAGTGGCTACCACGCATGCACACATGCTTACATGGACTACAATCTGCTTATTCTGGTTAAAACGCACGCACACCAGCGCAAACAGGTTTACAGATCTTTAAACAGGCTCCTACATGCTTAGTCTGCCTTACACGCGCACACTCTGTCTTACTCGCCTTCCAGCGTGCACACGCGTGCATGCACACATAGCAAGAAACTTTGGTGTTAGCCACAGTGTACACCTTCCATTTCTTGACTTTCCCATGCTTATCTGTTGACACTCCTCTTTCTATGCTGTGTGACTGACATCTTTCACATACCACTTTGTTCCAATGAGCTTGATTTCTTTCTAACATTCCCCCCTGTGATGTCACCTATCTCCTACTCTGTTACTCCCCCTTATCTAACTCTTACACTACACGGAATGTGCTCATTTGCTATGTGACAGTGAGATTCACTATCCTACCACTCATTTACATAGGATTGCCTACTAATGCTTAGTTACGTGTCTTACACTCAGCTTCCCCCCTTAGCAACCACTAAACGGTGGCCATGTTGTTTTTGGTCTGCTAGTCCCTGCATTGTAAATCCATGCATTGCATTAAAACCCACATTTGTGGGTTTCAAACCTTTATTTTTATGTTTTATATAGCACAGCCCATTTGCGCGGGGCTGCGCTGCGTTTAAACCTCGCCGATCGCCAAAAAAAAATTATTTTATTTCATGTTTGCATCGGGTTACCATGCCAATGGCCACATATTTGGCCATTGGCATGCTGCCTGATACATATGCACACTTTATTTGGAGCTGACATGGCTCCATTGTGTTATTTGCAGAAACGTACTCATTTGTCAACTGAGTACATTTCTGCACCTAACACGACTCTTACATGGGCTGGTTTCAGCTTCGTGGATTGCTAATCTACCTCATTTGCATGCCTTTCAGCTGCAAGTGAGGTAATTAGCATATCCACTCCCTGCCCGTATAAGAGACATTTTAGCTGGTCTCTTACATGGTATTTCGGGCTGTTCCTGGATCGCTATGGCTGTATGGAGTCTTACACGACTCTTAGACTCCGTGCAAGCCATCGTGAATCCTGCCCTCAGTGATGTTACAGAGGAATGAACACTTCATTAACAACTTACATACAAGCCAAACAGGAATATTATGTATTTTGCAACATGTAGTTTCAATGAAGAAGCAGTTGTGGTTTGTTGAGTGATGATAAACAGTTACAGTGGTATAAAACTGTTTCATACAAGTGGTGTAAATAAATTTAGGACACAATAGCACAGTTACTGTAAATGAATAAAAGCTTTACCGAATACAATAATGCCTCAGAGGACTTCCCTGTAGTTCTTGTAATGTTTGTAAATACATGTAATGAAAGCACAGTATATTAATAATAAACATTTTGAATATAAAATAAATTGTAATTCAAAATGTGTAGTGTAAGTAATAATGTATTTTTGTGGATTAATTTACATTATACTGAAAAATAGACTGGAAGTACACATCAATGATACAAAACAGATGTGAACATTCTGTGGCAGAATATATCATTACACAACATAATGGAAAGTTGATGTGTTGTTACAGTTTTTTTGTGAGCCTGTTGAAAAAGTTTTATTAAAGACAGATGCTGAATTATTTTTTTAAGTTTCAAACCCTTCGGCCTGAATGGTGAACTGGATTGGAAAATGGTAATTGTTTTTTTGAACAAATTTTATTTGTACATGTAATAGATGCTTTACTATACAATATTGTTGTTTTGAAGTGTTTTATGTACCCTTGAAGATATGGTATTGAATTTAAAGACCTAATATTTTTTTTCTGAACACCTTTATTTCTTTTTTTTATGTTTACTAATGTCAGAAACTAGTACATGTCCTACATGATTACAACAGTTATCATTTCAGTGACATTTCTATCATCTTTCTGCAGGTGATATACCAGAAACATCCCACTGCAGAGACAGTTGCCATGGGGACAGTGCAAGCTGCTCAAAGCCACATGGTGTGACTACAATCCAAATCTTAGACTTCATCTGTTTAATGAGCTTTGACCCTTTGCAGGAACATGCTTGCTCTGCAAGTAATGCAGAGACAACCTGCTGAGTTATTACTGTTGTGGTGAGCTGTGACTTGATTGCCACCACCTGAATATTCATTATCAGTACCACAGCAGCCACTTGGGTCAAGGGTGGTCATGTGAAAGTCCCTTTAGCAGTTCATGCTTCTGTCCAGAGACAACCTGCTGAGTTATTACTGTTGTGGTGAGCTGTGACTTTATTGCCACCACCTGAATATTCATCATCAGCACCACAGCAGCCAGTTGGGTCCAAGGTGGTCATGTGAAAGTCCCTATAGCAGTTCATGCTTTTGTTCATTGTGTACAGATGTAACTGATTTGTCTTTATTACTGAAAACACCTGTGTTGCACAACAACTAGAAGCCTTTGTATTAAGGAGAGTCTTCTTATTGGAGATACATTCATGAATATCCATCTAGGTCTTCTTACTACTAGTAGTTAAAGTTCTGAGTTTGTATCCTACTTTCCTTGGGTTTGTGGAGCCTTTGCCATACATGAGTGATGTATGGCGTATGATTTGTGGTGAAACCCATTATGGGTGTCAGCTGTGATTTCTTCCCTTCATTTATGTAGTTGCATCTTTTTTGTGATGAGATGGTCTTTGTGGTCTGCATATTTCCATATGTGTTGGTCAGCTGTGTCTCTTGCATCAAGTACTGCATGTTTGCTTTGCTTTTACCGGCCAGCTGTTCTAGGGTGGTTGTCTGTCACTACTCAATGGAGAGAGGGCTTATGATACAGTTATTATTTCAGCATGCCATTCCATTTGATGTCTGTGATCTTGTGTTTCTTATTTTTCCCTTCACATCTTGTGTGTTGGATTTTTTTCTTATTTTGTCCTTGCTTTTATTAAGTATGTGCATTGTCTTTGTAGCCAGTTGTGTTGTTTGAACTTTATTCCTGTGAGATGTCATCTTGCTGTACCTCCACTTGTATCACTTTAGTTGTTTTCCAATGCCTGTTCTGTTGCCTTGCAATAACATTGCATGCTTTAACTTGTTCTCCAAGTCCTGCTGTACTGGGTTTCCCCTTCCAAATATCTCCAATGTCTCATACATTTCCTCTGTGTAGCTGCATTATTAGCTGTCACTGCACTTTACCATCTGCACTAGCATGTCACATTCTTTTGATTAACTTGAAATAGAGTAATTGACAAATAGACCCATCACATCTCAGTGCAGTACATCACTGTATACCACTGTACCTGAACACCTTTGTGGTATCTATATCTTCTGGTGGCAGCAAGCTTCCACATTTATTCACTGTCCACTGTGTACAAGCACGTACACACACATACACACACACACACACACACACACACACACACACACACACACACACACACACACACACCCTTATCATTTGTTCATGTAGCTGTTTGTTGCAGGGATATCTGATAAACTAAATTCATTTATCTGTCTGCCAGCGTCTTGAATGATGACCAAACTGAATATATTTATGAAAAGCTAATGTGTACATGCATTTAATTCAAACAAATGGTACAAATAAATAAAATCTCAATGAAAAAAGGAAACAGAATACATTTCGAAGTTTGTGTTGCTCTTCTACAGTCAAAGATGTTATTTAGAGAATAAATCACAGCTAGGTCATTTGGAGCCCACGGTGAGGTCCTATTTGACAAACTCCTCCCACTACCTACAGAACAAAAAAAGTTTCTTTTGAACAGGGGTTGGACAAAATGCATTGACAACAACTTTTTACAAAAATGTAAGAGACCACGAGGCTAAAAACATGTCCAAATAGGATTTATTGAAAGTTTAACACATTTTCAGAGTTAATCATTTAACTCGTGTGATGCATAACCAAACACAGCACAACTTTAGCAATTTAAAGAAACCACATAGTTATTAGAAATAAACCATGACTGAATAACATTATAGTTTTATTGCATGAAGTTTTGAAACACTATTGTACACACAATCATATGCTCCAGGGTATTGTGTACCATTTCACAACTGCTATTCAAGCTAAAATACATGTCATAAATAAGCTGAAAATCAAAATATAATATTTTCCCCTGATGACCCCTCAGTAGTTTGTCTGTGTAAATGCAAGCACCTACACTGGTAGTCTAACACCAAAATGAATCATTTCCACCAAACACTCCTTTAGAATTATCTCCATGTATGCACAACCACTCAAATGACACCAAAATTAATATTTTCTCCAACAACCCCTTCAGTAGTTTGTCCATGTATGCACAAGCACTCAAATGACACCAAAATGAATAATTTCCCCCAATGCTCCCTTTAGAAGTTTGTCCATGTATGCACAAGCACCAAAATTAAACTTTTCCCCAAACAACACCTTCAGAAGTTTGTCCATATATGCACAAGAACTCAAATGACATCAAAATGAAACATTTCCCCCAAATGATGCCTTCAATAATTTCTCTATGCTCCGACTTAGAAGGAATTCTAGAAGCCTTTAGAGTGTATTTTAATAAACTCAATAGTCAAGAAAATAAAGTAGAACCAAGTGAAGCACTTAGAAAATTCCTTAAGGAAAATATAAGACTAAACAGAGGATTCACGAAGCCTCCGTGTAAGAGTTACAAGGCTTACATGTAGGCTGCAGTTAAACGGTGTGACATCAGCATGTCATGCATATGCATGAGGGCATGCTGAATCACACCTAAGGCTTACACGGTCCATGGAAGACAGTAGGGAGCGTGTCGGTAGGCCGAGCCCTGCAAACGGACATGCCCCCAGAAGAGTAAAAGTCCCAAAAGTAAACCCCCACGACAGAGTCCATGGAAATGTGAATAAACACAACACAACATATGCCCCCACAGACTATGAACATAAAATATATAAATGAACATGTTATATATTTTTTTAATTGTAAAGATGTTTGCCCGTGAGTGCACTCGTTTGCGCGGGCGTGCCCGTAGCTAAGCCACAGTTAGCAGTCAGTGGAAAAGCATATAAGAACTAAATATGCAAAGTAAGCCAAAAAGCAATTGCGTAGCGGTAGAGACGTCGGCTGAAGAGCAGGCAGTCATGGTTCAAGCCCCCACAACATCACTTTTTATTTTTAGTGAAATAAGCACGAAACAAGTCCCTGACATATATGTACACATATAAAATTATATTTTATGTAAAATGTAATGAAATGGGCCACTTATTTTGAAGAAATGTGAGATAACAAAATAAAAAAAATGCCAGATGTGCCTATAGCTGAGCTACAGTTTAGCAAGTTGAGTGCATCTGCCCATAGGTGAGCAGTGGTTTAACAGGTGTAGAATGAGTCCCGAAGGTGAGCAGTGGTTTAACAGGTGCAAAATGAGTGCCCATAGGTGAGCAGTGATTCAACAGGTGCAAAATGAGTGCCCGTAGGTGAGCAGGGGTTTAACACACTGAAACTGTGTGCCCCTAGCTGAGCTGAGCATAATATGTGTGCTGACAGCCAAATGAAGCATAAACCAGCGTAACCCGTTTGCGCAGAGCTGCGCACCGCGCCAACAAGCTAACCGACGGGCAACGTTGAGCAAGCTGTAACAAAACTGCCTTTACACAGACACACCTCCTAGCCTGTGTAGACAGTCATAAAATATAAAAAGCGGTGGCCAGGTTCGAACCCAGGACACCATGCACCATAGTCAAGGTACTGAACCACTAAGCCATGACAGCTACACTTACAAATGCAGTAATAGCAAATATATAGGAATGAATAGAAAGAGGAGCATGACAAAGCAGGTTTTGTGAAGCTGATACAATTCCAAAATGGCCAATCACAGATAAGTGTGGGAAAAATGGCATATATAAGCCCCATAGGCGGGAATACACAGCATAACCGATTGTAGAACCAACTTGCAGCCAGAATGTCAGGTGTAGGTGATGGTAGCTGCTTCCGAGCACAGAGGTGGGTGTTGAGGAGTCCAAATATATGGTTTGGCTCCTTGTCCACAATCATGAGGCCCAACTCATGCAGGGCCAGGTCCTGTGGGGAGCATATAGGGCTGAGGTGTGGGACCGGTTGGCTCATGATCTTACCAGTGCCACAGGGATACCAAGGACTGGTGAGCAGGTCCGTCACCACCATGCAGACCTGAAGAGACGGAAGCAGGACCAACAGAACCATTGGATTCAGGAGGCGCTGCAAATGCCCAACGCCTCACTACTGAGTAAGTTGCATCTAATTATTTATGTAAGAAATTAACCTAGCTGATATTATGGAGATGTGTATTCCAATATTACTTTATTTATATTACAGCTGCAGGTGTCCGTTCTGCGAACCGTAGAGCCTATGGCGATAGGCTGGTGCAGTTGCGCCACCAGGCAGGTCAGTAATCCTCTCCCTGTAACTGTAAATAAATATAAAAGTATGACAGTTAACAAAAGAGTGCAGTGTAGTCACTAAGTAATAAAATGTGCAAGTAACAGTGTAAGAGGGTTTGCAAGTATTGCTTGATTACAAAAGTGTGATGCAGTCTGTAATCCAAACAGAAAAATGAAAAAGTCTGAAATAAAGTCTGAAATAAAGATGTCCCACCTGTAATATAATAGTACAAAACCTGCACAAGCTGAAAAGTACAGCTGCAGAAGCTGAGTAAAACACTTGTGAAATATATCCCTGTTGAAATACAGAAACATGACAGAAGTGAGACTGTTGGAAAGGATTGTAATAACTACAGGTAAAACATGTCAATAAAGCCTAGAAGTAAGTACCATCCTGAATTGTAAAAATAAAACAAGTGAGAGAGTGTGAGAAAGAGTTATGAATCCACCAATAAAGTAGTAATAACTACTGAATAAAGTATACTGCAGTCAGTACAGAATGAAATGAATGTGACAAGCAGAACCAAACTGCGAAATGTGTTCAAAATGTTCCTGCAGCTGGAATGTGTATCCCAAAATCTGGATATGTTGCTCTCAGTCTGCAATATGCAGATAGTATGGTTGTCTGAAATACCAAACATCCACAGTTGTCTATAGCTATATAAAGCAAATGTAGCAGGATGATGTAGCCAAACAGAGCCAGATATGAATGTGTATGAATAAAAATGCAAATGTATATTGATGTAGCAGTAACATTCCTATCACCAACTTGAAGTAGTTATCACATAGGAAACTGTAGGTAGAACTGTAGTGTGTATATAAACATGGAAGAAGTTATCAGGGACCTGGGGACCCAAGTTGACAGTAACCTCTCTTTTGACACTCACATTGCCAAAGTGGTTAGGAAGACCTTCTACATTGCCCACCTGATCATGAAGGGATTCACATCCAGATCAGGAGAGGTCATTGTACCCCTGTACTCTTCACTTATCAGACCAATGATTGAGTACAACGCCCCATTCGGAATGTACCTTACCCAACACCTGCAGCAGTTGGAAAGACCCCAAAAGTTCCTCACCAAAAGGATAAAGGGGCTCAAACATATGTCATACGCTGCCCGACTGAAGAAACCCCAGCTCTATTCAGTCGCATACCGTCTGCTCAAAGGTGATCTGTGCCTGACATACAAGGCCATGTCCAACCTGGAATTAATGGACATGCTCCACCTCAAAAAATCCAAATCCACCAGAGCCACGAGAGTAAGAGACTTAAACCTCAACACGGATATAAATAGGACATGCTGGAGGGACAGATTCATCACCCAGAGACTCCCTACATTATGGAACAGAATCCCAGTCCATGTGAGGCAGAGCCCCTCACTGACTCTGTTCAAGAGAAATCTTGACGAGTGGATGGGAGAGCATAGGTTTACCCCAGGAATCATCTCTGTGTCACTGCTGGACAGAGGCACAGCAAACTAATGGGTATAGTATTCTCATCCTAAGGGGTGGTGAAAGCCACACACACTCTGGCTAGGCTTATAAATGCCCTAGGGCAGATAGCCTAGTATGAACCTATGAACCTATGAACTATATCTGCAGCTATTAGAAATGTACAGCATATGTATTGGTATTTGAAGTTGTTAATTATATTTTCTTCACCCTACCCTATAACCACATATAATCCATTCCACGTGAAATTGGTATGTGCCATCACAATTAACACCCCTGGACATTTGTCCTGTTGGGTCATACATATTTGCATGTACATTGATGCATCTGCCCTGTTCATACATCCAAACCTGATGGCCTGTTGCCATCAATCAACCCTTCATGTTGTTGGACTGTGTATTGCTGTTCAAATTATGCATGTGTTATGCTTGCTGTTCAATGGTTTGAATATCTGGGTGTTTGGTTAATGGGAATACTAATGCATGCTGTTACAACTAATTGTGAATGGTATTATATGTTACTAACCCAAACTGTCATGACATAATGCAAAACATAGGACGACAGGGAAGGCGGGTTCCAGCGGACCCACCTCAGCTGGCAAGTGCACCTGGCAGTAGTGCCCATTCCGGACCCTCCTCCGGTGGCCCTGTGCCACCTGCGGGTGGAAGCGCTGCAGGGGATGGGGCTCATCCCTCCTCTGCAAGTGTGGCCAGAGGAGAACAACCACTCACCCTCTGTAGCATCCGGACTGTGGTGCGTAGGGAGATCCAGGAAGCTGTTCTTGGGCCCCTACGCCAGCTTGAGGCACAGGTGGCACAACTAATGGGCGTGCCTGCTGCCCAGCCTAAACAGCCCCCAGCACAGCCCCATCCTGGGCAGTGAAGGCACAGTGGCAACTGCCCATGGGTGGGGATATCAGTTCCACTGTTGCCACCTGTGGGCTCATGGGCTCTAGATATCCAAACATCCGTCCCCGTCAATTGTGTAACCCCCCACACGTGTCATACACCGCCCCTGTATGCATCTTGTTTGTCTTGTCTGTTGACCTACCCAACCTACCTCCCCAGCTATACCGACTTCCTTTACCTGACATACCACTCTCACCTGAAAAAAAAAGAAAAAGGGTTCTCTGTACCCACAAAAAAATTACGCCCCATACATAGATGCCCATTTTGCACACGTCTGCTGGACATGGAAACTGTCAATTACAATTGGCTGTACAACAAGTATTATTGTTGTCCTCACATCTCTCTCAGGGGTGGAAGGTTTCAAATGTCACACCAAATTACAAACATATGCACAGCTGTTGCTGATGAAGAAATGGGCAGCTATGGGCCTTACCTACATCCCTCCTGAAAAACCCAAGCTTGTTTCCCTACTGTCTTACCATCTTTGTGACCCCTTTTTCACCACTTTCCTGTCTCTCCATTTTCATTTCTTTCAAAAAAAATAGCGCGGGTGTGCGCAAGAGTAAGCACTTTTAAGCGGTTGTAAGAGGGTGTGCGCGGAGCTGAACGCCAGTGCGCATGCGGGAGCTCCGTGCAAACCAGCGTTAACCCGGTTACAACTGCTTAAAAGTGCCTTAGTCACTCTGAATGACTGGTCCTGTAGTCTGCTCAAAAGCAAAACAAAATCCCACTGTCAGTCCCAAACCCTGAAAACAGTAGTCTGCATGACTTACCACTAAGCCATGACTGTTATATAAGAACATTGTGCTACAATAAATATATCATGTAATAGTAGGAATGAATGTAAAGGGAATATAGGATGTGCAGTACACAAAGCATGTCATGTATATTTACTGTCAAATCTAGTGGATTTCTATAATAGTAGTGAGTGAACAGAAACAGCCATGCTAGTTGGTAGCTAGTAGGTAATAATGTCACTGTAGCATCTTGCAAGCCACACACATACTCACAGCAGGATAATCACTGCCCATATCCCACAACCTCTTACAGAAACACATCCGGATCAAGTAATAAAATATGTGGAGCAAAGGGCCAAAAACAGGGACACATTCCAAATAATGCTACAACAAACTTAGACAGTACAGAGAGTAAGAGGTTCTGCATTTTGTTGGATGTTTGGAAGGGTATGAAGTCTGAAACTTAAATGTTTGTCACTATAGTCTGACTTGAGCCCAGAGTGATTTGCCAGAAAGAGCTGTTCATGAGATATTGACCAAAATATGAGGCAGAAATGTGGACAACCTGCAAATATCTGTACACTTGAGAGGTCTGACACTGCCATATTTGAATAGTTAAGAGCCTAGACATAGCAACAGTGACTGAGTTACAGGGATGCCCCACAGACTCCCTGTGAAATGTACAAACAGTAGGCAGAAAGATGTTACAACACATGCAATGGTAACTATGAAGTACTGAAAGTATGCACCACTTGCACAGCAGAAATAGTGTAGTAATACATATGCTCATGCTATCCCACAGTCACAACTACAGAATACCAGACAATTTAATGGGTGTACCCCACTGATATGTACCATTCCATGAGGCAGATAAAAGATGCACCTGAGAGTCTCTGGGGCCTGCTCAGCAGCATACTCAAATATCCTAATAGATGTCAAGGCCCACACCATGGCCAGACCACACTGCATGCAGTAGCACCCTAGCAGATATAGCAAGCATTCCAAGGTGTGAATGTACATGGAAAATAGGAAAGCCACAGCAACACACTACAGTCAAGACACCTAGAAGGCATACAAGTAGTGAATGTAAAGGGCAAATATTGAAGCCATAGCAACAAAGTGCAAGAGCCACTGCTATACACCAGTTATACCACATGACCCACAGGAAAGCACACACACCCACATTAACAGTAGTAGTAGTCCTAGGTGTCAGTGTACATATACACTTAGTACAGGAAACTGGAGAAATGAATGGAGAAATGTTAATCTACAACACAGCCGGAAATATGAGAGAGATACTAACCTTTACACTCACAGAACAGTGTCCACAGCATACCAGCATGGTCCCTGCCCTTAAAATCTGAAAGGGCTACGCCTATATCACATACCTTTTTATAGCACTGTCCTGAAATCACAGTGAGAACTGCAATCAGTACACAACTGGCTGCATGCAATTAGCAAATGCTGGCTAACAATTGGTGCAGAGGCCATCACATGGACATATGCAGATGCCTACAAAAGCATGCTGTACTCCCAGTCCACACATGCAATACTTCCATTACACCCTGTGGAGGTAGGGAGAGACAGAGAGAGAGAGAGAGAGAGAGAGAGAGAGACAGAGAAAAAAAAAATTAAACATACACAAACAAAACAGGTCAGCAACAACCACTTGAAAGCTGACAACTGGCAAGTGGAGCAGCAGGACACGAAACCAGACGGCAACACAAGCAGCTGTGACAAACACAGGTAATGTAAAGTAATACTATAAAAGTCTACATACTGTGAACCCTCCATATGTGCATTGGTCTGTATCCATATGTATATGAAGATGTGCAAAGGGCAGGGGACATACAGCAACTATCAGTGAAGGCTGTACATACATATGTATATGAGAGCATCTATGTGCACATATCAATGTAGGTTGAATGTAGGTTGTAGTGCAATGTACAAAGTAGGTTTCACAGTTATGTATGTTTAGCAGTATGTTAGTGTGTGTGTATACAGTTTTGTAAACAAACATGTCGATATACCTATCTATCATATGGATACGTATGTATGTCAATATATGTATGTATATATATATATATATATATATATATATATATATATATATATATATATATATATATATATATATATATATATATATATATATATATATATATATATATATGTATGTATATATATATATATATATATATAGGTTCATAGGTCCATACTAGGCTATCTGCCCGAGGGCATTTACAAGCCTAGCCCATCGTTTTGTGGCTTACTCCACCCCTTTAGTATGGGGAACTATACCCATTATTTTGCTGTGCCTCTGTCGAGCAGTGACACTGAGGTAATCCCTGGGGTATATCTGCGATCTCCCATCCATTGGTCATGATTTCTCTTGAACAAGGCCAGCGAGGTGCTCTGCCTCACATGTACCGGGATTTTGTTCCACTGCATACGGAGTCTTTGGGTGTTGAATCTATCCCTCCAGCACGTCCAATTAATAGCCGTGTCAAGGTTTAAGTCTCCTGCCCTTGTGGCTCTGATGGATCTAGATTTTTTGAGGTGAAGCATATTCATCAAATCTGGGTTTGACATGGCCTTGTATGTTAGGCAAAGGTCACCTCTGATCAAGCGGTGGCGACTGAATAGAGCTGGAGTTCTTTCAGTCGGGCAGCATAGGACAGATTTTGAGACCCTTTATCCTTTTGGTGAGGAACATTTGTGGCCTCTCCAGCTGCTGCAAGTGTCGGGTCAGATACATTCCGAATGGAGCATTGTACTCAATCATTGGTCTGATGAGTGATGAGTAAAGGGAGACTATGACCTCCCTTGATCTAGATGAGAATCCCTTCATGATAAGGTGGGCAATGTAGAAGGTCTTCCTAACTACTTTAGCTACATGGGTGTCGAATGACAGACTACTATCAACCTGGGTCCCCAGGTCCCTGATAACTTCTTCTGTGCTCAGTGGATTGCCACCTATTTGGTAGCTAGGGTAACCTTGTTTTTCCCGAAGGTATGACTATGCATTTTTGGCATTTAACTTTAGGCCGTGGCTCTGGCACCAGTTATCCGTTTCTGTGAGACCCTTCTGAAGGATATCTGTGTCAGATGTGTTTTCTACTATGGCGCCCAGTTTGCAGTCATCTGCACTTTGTCAGCCATAACCCTCCTGTGTTTGCTTGTACTTCAGAAAAGTAGATCCCAAACAAGAGTGGGCCCAGGACTGAGCCCTGTGGGACACCACTTGTGACAGGCTTTGAGTCTGACATGGCGCCAGCAACTCTGACCCTGTGGGTTCTGTCACTCAACCAGTTTGCAACCCATCTTGTGATGTATGGGTTGACATTTAAGCTGATGAGTTTTTCAATGATACCAGTGGGGTATTGTATCAAGGCCTTAGCCAGATCGAGGTAGGCTGTATGGACTGCCTTTCCCTCATCAATGGCTTTGGTGACTGTTTCAAAAAAGTCAACCAAGTTTAAAAGGCATGATCTGCCTTTGACATAGCCAAACTGGGTTGGATCCAAAGTCTGCAAATTCCCTATGTCTTTATTTATGAGGTCCATTATGATCCTCTCCATGGCTTTGCAGATAAGGCTTGTCAAGCTAATGGGCGGTAATTTCCAGGGTCGGTGGAGGCACCGCCTTTGTGAAGTGGTACCACAGTTGCAGTGCGCCACTCCTGGAGTGCGTATCCAGAGGTAAGACTTTGATTAAACAGCTGTCCTAGCTGTGGGTTTAATTCCTCATTGAGTTCATGGAGCACACAGCCGGGACACCATCAGGTCCCATGGATGCTGTGTTTTTGCTTTGGAGAGCAGTTCTCACTTGGGCGCTGGAGATGTTTGGGGGCTGCAATCATTTGGTATAGATATCTCTCCTTTGGGGAGGGGAGAAGTTTGCACTGAACCTGTCAGCCAGTATGTTGGCAATGTCTGTAGGATCAGTAATCTTCACATCATTTTGAACTAGCTCTGAGCATATCTGGGAGTTTCCTCCCAGGTTTCTAACATAGCTAAAGAAGGCCTTATGATTGTCTTTTGAGTCTTTAGCTATTTTTCTCTCGAAATTTGCTTTGGATGATTTTATGAGAGCTCTTAGTTTTTACTTATAGTGATCAAGGGTGTCTTACCTTTTAAGGATTTTGCTCTATCTTGTAGTAGCTTCCTCCTTTTGTTGTAGAGTTTGTTTATGGCTGGGGTCCACCAGACTGGACGCTTACCTTTGGTACAAAGAGTCTTTGTTTTGCTTGGGATTGCCTTATCCATGCAGTCCTGCAGGTGCTGGTAGAAGGCATTTGTAAGTGATTCAGCGGCTTGAGTACTGTTTTCCCGGCTCGGGGCCTTAAAGGAGACCACACTAGTCTTTAGAAGTGTGAAGTCGGCTTTTGAGAAGTTCTTTACTGTGGTCTTTTTATTTCAGGTGGGTGGGATGAGGACCTCCAGCGAGATTAGTTTGTGGTCTGATCTCACCAGTGAGGGGTACACCTCAGTGTTGAACATTGTGCTCCCATGTTCGTGATGATGAGATCAAGTATGTTATCTCCTCTTGTGGGGATGGTGACTAGTTGTTCCATGGCATTTGAGTTTATGAATTCCAGGAACTTTTGGGCTAGGGTGTTTGGGCTTGAGTAGTGTTCCCAGTCTATATTAGGGTAATTGAAGTCACCTAGTATGATGGTGTTTGGTGATACATTTATCCCCTCTAGTGTTTTCAGGAAGGCCATGTGAGGTTCCTGAGTTTGTGAGGGTGGCCTGTAACATGCTACAATTTGCAGAGCAGTCTTGCCTATGGTTAATTGCACCTGGATGGTCTCCGATGCATCGTGTTGCCACCAGTCTTGAGGTGTGAGTGTCCTTGATGAATATGGATACCCCCTCCTTTCTTGGTATTTTCCGGATTTTGGGGCGGAACGCATGATATGAGGTAAAACCTGATAGCTGGGGTGCTCTCAGGAGCCTTGAACCTGGTTTCTGTCACAGCTCAGACATCGATGTTCTCAATACTGAGTTGGGCCTCGACTGCGTGCATTTTGAGATTTAGACTTCTGGCATTGAGCAGCATTACCCTTAGTTTTTTCCTTTTTGTGTTCTAGGGTGGTAGGTTTAGAATTTGAGCCTTGCCTAAAAAGGCACTATGGGGTGGCAAGAGCCTTTGCCAATATCCGAATCCCAGGGTGACAGGTGCAAGCCGTCCCTTGAAGCAGCGTGGCTTGTCCAGCATGTCATCCCAGGCAGACAGACACTGGATCCCCTTTGAATGACACCAGTGTTTAAGCCAATTGTTAAAGCTGTTCATCTTATCTCTGTATTGTGGCATCATTCTTGGTGAAGGTAGGATACTGCTCAAGGTCAGGGTCATACCTGCCTGGGCTACATAATCAGAGAGCTCCTCAATGTCTCTTTTCATGTAGTCCAAGGAGGTACGTCTCAGGTCGTTTACACCAGCGTGGACAATGACTGAGTCATATTTGTACCTGCTGTTGAGAGACCTGAGTGCTTGCGTTATGTGGCGGATTCTAGCGCCCGACAGGCAGCTTACTGTGACCTTCTCCTTACTCAGTCTGGTGAGCGGGACGTCAGTGTGTCTGACTATGGAGTCACCAATGACTAGTGTGTCTGGCATTGTAAAATATGCATATATGTATACATACATACAGAGAGATGTAGGAATACATAGACAGATGTATATAGATAGAATATGTACAAACATATATATGTAACACACACATACAGATATAGATATATGTAGATACATATACATAGACAGACAGATCTGACTATCTACAGGTATGACTGTATATGACAATCTCACACTCCCCCTGTCCACCCCCTCTGTCACTCTCACCCCCCTCTGTCACACACACCCCTCTCTCTCCATATCTATAGCAATATAAGTACATCAATATATATATATATATATATATGTGTATATGTATACAGATATATATATATATATATATATATATATACATATATATATATATATATATATATATATATATATATATATATATATATGAGAGAGAGAGAGAGATGTATATATATTCTGAGTGAGGCACATGTGTACAGATGTATTGCAACAGGTGCCTGGTTACAAAGGCATGGAGTGAACACCAGTGTCAAAACTGGAGTACCATACCCCATTTCAAATCACCTACACCAGTAACCACCAGATATGTGATTGGCTGCCCACCACTGCATGTGTCAGGGGTGAACAGGGTCATAAATGTGTACAATAGTCCCCCCAATGATATTCACAGTGGCACACTATTCCTGGAATACCTGCACATGGTATGTGTCAGCAGACATGGTGTGTCAGCTATGGACATGTAGGTCAGTGTACCCCTCCACACCACACAATGGCTGCCACGGTATGTATTTCACATGACAGCTACAGATATGGAGATGGACACAGTGACATGTACAACACTGTGACAATGCACTCAAACACATTACCAATGCACAGTGACTGACAACACCACAGAGTACACACATATTACCCACATAGAGGTTACCACTCCTGGATTTACATACTTAAGTCACACCCATGATAGATGTCCAACAACCATAGTAACACCTCACACCATCCACAACCTAAATGACTGCTGTGTGTCATCCGTGACACTGCAATAGAGAGCACATGGTGGAGGTACAGGTTCCTACCCACAGATAAGACATACCCTGCCATAAACCACACAGCGTTAAGAAGCAAGACTCCCCATGAGTACATGTCACACATACCCCTACTGATTGTTAGTCAGATAGGTAATATGCCATATGAGTCACCCTGTGCAACTGTTTGACAGCAGCAGGTACCATCACATCACATGTGTCACAATGGTCAGGGTAGCAGAACAGTATACTGCTGTAGTCCCAGGGGCAATAGCATATTGTATTGTATTGTAATGTATTGTATTGTGTTGTATTGTATTGGTATGTAGAGGTGCCTCCTTCGTGGAGTGGAACCACTGCTGCTGTGCGCCAGTGTACAGGTACATATCCTGTAGTCAGGCTAGTGTTACATAACACTTCTATATGTGTGCTTAGCTCCTCTTGGAGTTCATGTAGCATGCAACCGGGGATACCATCAGGTCCCATTCATGTTGTGTATTCTGCTTTTCTGAGGGCGGCTCTCACCTGGACATCTGTGATGACAGGGAGGTTACAGTCAGCTGGGATAAGTATGTCTTATTTTGGGGGAGAGGGAGGGGGGAAACCTGCACTGAACCTGTCTGCCACAATGTTGCCAATATCTGTGGGTTCAGTGAATTATTTGTTGTTGTGTACTAACTATGAGCATATTGGAGGGTTTCTGACCAGGTTGCTAACATAACTGAAGAAGGCCTTGTGGTTATCTGTAGTGTCCCTGTTGATTTCCCTCTCAAAGTTGGCCATGGTTGTTTGTATGAGAGAAAATAGCTCCTTACTAGTGCTGATCAGACATGCCTTCCCTTTATGGAATTATGCTCTGTCTTGCAGTAGCTTCCATCTTTTGTTATACAATCTGTCTATGGCTGGGGTCCACCAGACAGGATGCTGTCCCTTTGTGGAGAGTGTCTTGGTCTTATATGGGATTGTATGATCCATGCATTCTCAGAGATGTCCGTAGAAATAATTTGTGAAGGGGTCAGCATTGTGGGTTGTGTATTCCACTGGCCCAGTGGGCTGAAAGAATACTATGTCACTGTTACAAAGTGTAAAGTTTGCATTTGAAATGTTATTCACTGTAGTCGTTTGTGCTGGTGGTGAAGGTGGGATATGTATATCCAGGGCAATTAGTTTGTGGTCAGCTCACAGTAGTTGATGATGTACCCCATACAGTACCTCGATACAAACTCCCAGAGTGAGGTGGTGCTGTGGACCTGAATCAGTGTTCTGACTGCTGGGATTTGGTAGTATGTCATATGGAATGTGCCAGGTACTGTTGCACAGTTGTTGGCTGAGCACTGATACCTGGCCATTTACATGTGTATCCACCAATAGACAGACAGATGCTATATATGTGAGATATGTTGTATCACAACAGTCGAGTAGCATGTGTAGTATGTGTGCCAAATTCTGCTGACATATTTTGCTGATATGTTATTTCCTTTTTCAGGACCATGGCTCACCAGCACAATCCAGCTTACTCCACAGCTGAGGATGAGGAGATACACCAGAGCCTGGTGCGGGATTATGCAATACTCTTTTCCCGCACCAGCCAGAATCAGCAGGAGAGGGCTGCACTGTGGCAAGACCTGGTCCGTCGGGTAAATGACATAGGCATGCATAATAGGACATATGAGCAGGTACGACATCACTGCAGTGATTTAATCAGAAATGTCTGTCAGCGTGCATTGGATATCCACAGGCAACATGTTGCCACAGGTGGTGGGGTGGCTACACATCCCCCACTCACCAGACTGGAGGGACTACTCATAAGTGTTGTGGCTCCAGCCCGCCAACAACAACAACAGCAGCAGACATGCATTATGATGGAGGCTGGAGCCACGCAGCAGCAAGACTACGAGCGTGCAGGAAATATGCCATATGTATAGTTGACTGTTGTGTACACTGGTAGTTAATGCATGTGTGAGGTGTGTCCTTGGTTTGTAGCTGTCATCATAGTACTTAATGTGCAAGTGTGATATTCTCAATATCAGCAGCTGACCTGTGAAAGGTGACTGTTGTACTACTGACCTGTATCATACTCAGTAACAATGGCACAGTTGTGCCCACTGACATTAATTTCCTCACTTCTGCAGGTCCCTCCGGTGTAACAGCAATGCAGCCTATCCATGCTGGTGAGTGTGTATTAACAATACCTTTAATAGTCTTGATAGTAATAGTAATTTTAGGCTCACTGAGTAGTGCTCTCTGTATGCATGCAGGTGTGTCTGTGTGTTGATATCTCACATACTGAGTAGTGTGCAACTGTGTGCAACTGTGTGCATGTGTGCATGTGTGTATGTGTGCACCTGTGCATGTGTGCATGTGTGCACGTGCACATGTGTGCATGTGTGCATGTGTGCATGTGTGCATGTGTGGATGTGTGGACCTGTGCATGTGTGCATGTGTGCATCACTGGTAATATTGTGTAGACATTGTAAACTGTGTTTCCTGTTTCCCTCCCACAGGTTCTGGTGCTGCTCTGGTGTCATGCAGCAGGGAACCTGAATCAGGTGCCATGGGTACTGATAATGATGACATCTGTGTAATGGCACAGGAAGGTATGCCAGGGTCCGTCATTGGTCAGCCAATTGACAGTACACAGCTGTCAACCCCATCAATGCGCACAGTTATCCTGCCAATACACCCTTTGTCACCAATGTCCCTAGGTGATGGACAGGATACAGTGGGCATTGACCAGGGTAATGTGGTATATGTGGCACATGCTTCCCCACACAGCAGCCATGGGCATGGCTCTGAGATGGTACCACAAAGACAGATGTCCAGGGGTTCTCGTGGGAGCATCCGTGGGTGTACTACCCCTGTCAGATGTGCCTACAGAGGTCTTACAACCTCAGCTATGTTTCGGGCTGTCATGCAGGCACAGTCACGTATGGAACGGTACACCAGACAGGGTCTGAGGGAGCTGACAGGATGTCGTACAGCCATGACTGACAGTATGCGTGACATTGCGGCTGCCATCCGTAATTTCACCGATGTCATAGACAGACGTTGTGGGGACATATTAGACCGGTTCCACAACTACATGTCCATGAGCCAGGGTGATGGTGGATGGTTGAGGTGTCTACGTGGGCGTATGCCAGCAACAGCAGCAGCTGGCAGTCGTTGCAGATGACAACAGGGCCATGGCCGCCCCCATAGTGCCAGTAGCAGCCCCAGCAATGCTGGGTCTGTGCTGTCATCAGACCACCCCAGGAGACCACGTGCACGTGGCTCTGGACAGGCCCGACAGGGATCTGTGTCCAGTCAATGAACACCTGCTTCTGATGACAGTACCCAGTCTGGATTGGTACTGGATACGGTCCGTAGCACCCCTGCAAGGCACAAGTACCATGTCCGTGGCCACAGACACTGATCTGTATGACCTGGCAGGTACAGTCTGTGGCTGTCCACAAACACCAGTATATGGCAGCCATGGGGTGGAACTGTGTGCATCCATACACACATGCGAATTGACAACACTTAGGGCTACCGCATACATGCACACACTACATCAACATTGCCCCACCTTGTACTGCTGTCCCTCACCAACACACATACACATACATGTCAATTGGTGGTATCGGTGGCTGACTCAGGCATACCAAGTTCACACCCTGTGCGTATGATGAAACTGTGCCACCTCCTGCAATCTGTAACATCAGTGCAGGTACAGGTTAACATGTTGCTGATGCACAGGGTGACTACATAGACATGTAGTAATAGTATCATGTTGTTAACAGTACTTTGTGCTGATTTAATTGTGGGTATATCCCAGCATGCCTGATGCAGTAAGGGTATGATTGTCATGTACTGTTGTCTACACCCATGGTAAGTACCATAGTGTATCATCTGCACATGTTGGCATACTGGTGGTAAGGATGTCAACAGAAGGCTACATACATAGGTAGCACAGGGGATATGGTAATGAAAGTATTGATATGCAATGATGGACATGTAAACTGCAAGTCGCATGTTGCCCACAATGGACTCTGCAATGCGGATGTTTGAGGATGTTGATATGTGTGCAGTACTACACGACTGGTACAGGACACACAAGAGCACCCTAACACTGCAAGCTCACATCTCATACCATGCTAGACAGCCCCAACACACAAAACTAACTTTCACAGGAGGGAGAGTCCCCATACATGTCAGGGATACTGTGGTGGCAGGCCAGGTAGCATACATCCTACTAAGTATGGAACCACTGAGTGAAGGCTCAGTGTCTGTTATTTGACATGTATATTACTGCAGGTATGAGCACCTGGGTTTCCATCCAGTTATTGTACATCCTGACGGTACATGGTCTGTACACTTGTGTGCGCTGAGACTGGATCCTAGCCATCTGACCTGTGTATTTCCATGTACATGTGTATATAGTGCCTGCATATTTGCACTGTTACCTACTGGAAGTGGTACAGCTTGTTTGTTGTACAATGGACTACATGCAGCCCTGCTTACTGTAGCTTTGTTTGCATGCATGTTTGCTTGCAGTTACCCTGGAACACTGATCCCACCTGCAATACAGAGTTACAGAGCTTCTGTGGACTCCTAGTGACATCTGCATAGCTTACTATATATATGTCCATGTATCACTTGACAGAACGTCACTGTTTGTCCTGTTCACATGTACATTGCCTGTGACACATTGCATATGACTTACCTGGCATTTGTCCACATGAGCAGTCATATACGCCAGTGCTAACTAATCACAGGCACTACACCCTCACATACTCACCTTCTGTTGAACCACCTGCTTCGCTAGGGACGGCTTGCACCTGTCACCCCTGGGCTTTCGGATATTGGCAAAGGCTCTTGCTACCCCCTTTTTTAGGCAAGGCTCAAAGGGCAAACCCACCTCCATAGGTATCACAAGGGATAAGAAACTAAGAGTAATGCTACTCAATGCCAGAAGTCTAAACCTCAAGATGCACACACTCAAAACTCTCCTTAGCATGGAGAACATCGATATCTGTGCAGTAACAGAAACTTGGTTCAGGGCTACCGAGAGCACCCCATCACTACCAGGTTATACCTCATAACATGCTTTTCATCCCCAAAACTTGGACCGAACCACAAAGGGAGGGGGAGTATCGATATTCATCAAAGATACCCACACCTCCAGGTTGGTGGCAAAGCACGAAGTATCAGAGACTATCCATGTGCAACTAACAGTGGGTAAAACTGCCTTCCAGTTTATAGCCTGCTACAGACCACCCTCCCAAACCCAGGAACCCCAATCGGCCTTCCTGAGAACACTAGAAAATATGAAGGTCTCTCCAAACACCATTATATTGGGTGACTTCAACTACCCAAACATAGACTGGGAGTATTACTCTAGCTCCAACACCCTAGCCCAAAGGTTCCTAGAATTTATAAACTCAAATGCTATGGAACAAATTGTTACCACTCCCACAAGAGGGGAAAACATACTGGACCTGATCATCACCAACATGGGGAGTCTATGCTCCAGACCAGAAGTGTATCCCTCACTGGTAAGATCAGACCATAAACTAATCTCACTGGATATTCACATCCCGACCCAACCCCCTGCCCAGAAAACTACAGTGAAAAACTTCTCTAAAGCAAATTCCACACTCCTCAAAACCGAGGTGGAATCCTTCAAAGCCCCCGGGCCTGTGGAAAATACGGCCCAGACCTCAGAATCCTTTATAAACACATTCTATGAACACTTTCAGGAATGCATGGATCATGCGATCCCAAATAAAACCAAGACCCAATCCTCCAAAGCCAGATGTCCTGTCTGGTGGACACCAGCCATAAACAAACTATACAATAGAAGGAGGAAGCTACAAAATGATAGAGCAAAATCCCAAAAAGGGAAGGCATCACTGATCAGTATTAGCAAAAAACTACGGGCACTTATAAAATTGTCTAAGGCCAGCTTCGAGAGAAAATTGCAGAGGACACTAATGATAATCACAAGGCTTTCTTTAGTTATGTTAGGAACCTGGGTGGTAATTCCCAGATATGCTCAGAATTAGACCAAAATGACAAAAAATACACCGAACCCACAGACATTGCCAACAACCTAGCTGACAGGTTCAGCGCAAACTTCTCCCCCCCTCCACACCAAAAGGGCATATATATATCCCAGCAGAGTGCTGCCCCCCTGACATCTCAGATGCTCAGGTAAGAGCCGCCCTCTCCAAAGCAAAAAACACAGCATCAATGGGACCAGACAGTGTCCTGGGCTGTGTCCTACATGAACTCCAAGAAGAGCTAAACCCAAACATAAAACTACTGTTCAATCTCAGCCGTACTACAGGATATGTGCCCAAAGAGTGGCGTACAGCAACAGTGGTCCCTCTCCATAAAGGTGGTGCCTCAATGGATCCTGGAAACTATTGCCCCATAAGCCTGACTAGCTTGGTCTGCAAAGCTATGGAAAGGATCATCATGGACCTCATAAATAAAGATATTGGGGACCTACTGACACTGGATCCTACCCAGTTCGGCTTTGTTAAGGGCAGATCCTGCCTCTTAAACCTGGTCAATTTCTTTGAAACAGTCACCAAGGCCATTGACGAGGGGAAGGTGGTCCACACAGCCTACCTGGACCTCGCAAAAGCCTTCGATACAATACCCCACTCGGGCATTATAGATAAGCTCACCAGCTTAAATATAAACCCCTATGTCACTAGATGGATTGCAAACTGGCTCAAGGACAGAACCCACATGGTTAGAATTACTGGAGCCATGTCAGACTCCAAACCAGTTACAAGTGGTGTCCCACAAGGCTCAGTCCTGGGACCTCTCTTGTTCGGTATATATTTCTCGGAGGTACAGGCCAACATGGAAGGAATGTGGCTGACCAAGTTCATAGATGACTGCAAACTGGCCGCCATAATCGACTCTCCAGCCGACACAAGCATCCTCCAAAAGGGCCTCATAGAAACAGACAACTGGTGCCAGAGCCATGGCCTCAAGCTAAATGCCAAAAAGTGTATAGTCATCCCCTTTGGCAAAAACAAAGTGTCCACAAATTACCACATAGGTGGTAATCCATTAAGTACAGAAGAAGTAATTAGGGACCTGGGGACCCAAGTTGATAGCAATCTCTCATTTGACAACCACATGGCCAAAGTGGTTAGAAAAACATTTTATATAGCCCACCTCATCATGAAGGGATTCACATCTAGATCAGGGGAGGTCATCGTACCTCTTTACTCATCCCTCATCAGGCCCATAATTGAATACAATACCTCTTTTGGGATGTACCTTACCAGACACCTGCAGCAACTGGAAAGACCCCAAAAGTACCTCACCAAGAGGATCAATGGGCTCAAATAGATGCCATATGCTGCCCGGTTAAAGAAACTCCAGCTCTACTCAGTGGCATACAGCCTGTTCAGAGGCGATCTGTGCCTGACGTATAAAGCCATGTCCAACCCGGAATTAATGGACATGCTGCACCTCAGAAAATCCAAATCCCATCAAGCTACGAGCTCGAGAGACTTGAACCTCAGCACTTGAAATAAATAGGACATGCTGGAGGGACAGATTCATAACCCAGAGGCTCCCTTCACTCTGGAATAGAATCCCAGTCCAGGTTAGGCAGAGTCCCTCATTGACTCTCTTCAAGAGGAATCTTGACGAGTGGATGGGAGATCATAGGTTTACCCCGGGTATCACTTCTGTGCACTGTTAGACAGAGGCACAGTATACTAACCTCGAAAAAGGGCATAGCAAAATAAATATAAAATGGGTGGCGAAAGCCAAACACATTCTGGCTAGGCTTATAAATGCCCTAGGGCAGATAGCCTAGTATGAACCTATGAACCTATGAACCAATGTACCTTGTTCCCCATTGGCCCTATGTGCTGTTAATCACCATGGCAATCACAATACTATGGTAGCATGTGCAAAGGTCACTTGTCAGTCACCTCTATGGTACAGTTGTGGAATATGTGGGTCATGTGGCAATGTCACAGCTGCCACATGTACACAGTCAACCCTCTCCCCTACACATGGACGTACAACACATGTATGAGATGCAACCACATAGCCAAACTGGGGTCTAAGCACTCTGAACCCAGTACTGGCATAACCTGTCAGGTGGCATGAAATACTACAGTGACTACAATACCAGTCTGATGTAGACCTACACTGACAGCAATCCAAACACATGAACACACTGGGCCATTCGTGGAGCCTCAGAATAGCATCCTGCCTGAGCAGCAGACACCTCTGCAGCTGGCACACAGGCATACGTTAAGCCAGAACACAGCATGTGCAACACATAGCACACAAATCCTGTGTGCCAAAAAGTCACAGCCTGCGGCTAGACAACACACCTGCTACAGTTGTGTTAGGTACCTTTATTGTCCGGTACAGTGAGGTCCCGCTCACCAGGCTGGACAAGGTGAAGGTCACAGTGATATGCCCGTGGGGCACTATGGTGCACCACATAACACAAGCATACAGGTCAGTCAGAGGCATGGACACATATGAGTCAGTCATTGTCCATGCCACTATGGCTGACCTGTGATGTACCTCCTTGGACTACATGATAGGGAACATGGAAGGGCTCTCTGAGCATGTGGCACAGGCTGGTATGACCCTGACCTTGGTTGGCATCATACCCTCACCAGGAATGCTGAAATATTACTGAATGCTGATGAATTACTGTAGCTACAACACCCTAGCTGAAAGGTTCCTAGCATGTAGTCACTGCATTGCTATGGAACAACTTGTTACCACTTCCACAACAGGTGAAAACTTGCAGCAACTGTTCATCAACAACATGTAGACTATATGCCCCAGACCAGATGTGTATCCCTCGCTGCTAGGATGATACCATATACATCTCACACTGTATATACACATACCACATGCAGCACCCGCACAGAAGACCACAGTCATAATGTTATCCAGTGCAATCACCATGTATTCACATGTGGCAGGCGTCAGACATGGGAACTATTGAAGGTCACAGGTATATATGTGTATTTGGCACACACATACATCATCTGTGTCCATTGCCATTACTGGTTTAATCGATGTCATGCATTATTGTGAACAACAACCCACACACATGGGCATTCTGTGTGACAAAAACACATGTGGCATGTGTGGAATTCAAAGCCATAACTAACTGTGCTATGACAGTAGTGAGAGACGCAGTAGCAGAGAGTGCTATTTGCATTACTGGGAGATTTGTCCTCTTCTGCTGTACTTGTAGGGTGCTGACATCATCTCTGTGTAAAGATTGGAATATGCAGCAGCTGGTGTATTGTACTGGTTGGCAAAAAGGTCAGTTCTTTCACACACCCTACTCCCACCCCCTCCACACACACTTGCCATTTGTAGGATTCAAACCCCTATCGAACTATGCTATGAAACACAAGACAGACACATTAGTGAAGCACACTATTCGCATTACTAGGAGGTTTCTTTTCTCCTGCTGTACTTATAGGGTGCTGACATCATTAATGTTTATGAAAGGGGAATGTGCATCCTGTAGTGTGTTCTCCTAGTTGCCAAAAAGGACATTTTCTTCACACATATTTGCATACACACTAAGGCCCTTCACCCAAACACACACACTTGCCATTTGCAGGATTTAAACCCCTATCTAGCTATGTTATGACACTCAAGACGGACACATTAGCGGAGTGTACTATTCACATTACTGGGAGTTTTGTCTTCTCCTGCTATACTTATAGGGTGCTGACATCATCAGTGTTTAAAAAGGGGAATGTGCATCCTGTCGTGTGTTCTCCTAGTTGCCAAAAGGGACATTTCCTTCACACACACTAACCCCCCTCACTCAAACTTGGCATTGGCTGGATTCAAACCCCTACCTGATTATGTTATGGAACACAAGACGGATGTATTATCAGAGCACGCTATTCGCATTACTGGGAGGTTTCCTTTCTCCTGCTGTACTTATAGGGTGCTGACATCATCAGTGTTTAGAAAGAGGAATGTGGATCCTGTAGTGTCTTCTCCTAGTTGCCAAAAGGGACATTTCTTTCATACAGAATTGCACACACACTAACCTCCCACCACACACACTGAGCATTTGCAGGATTCAAACTTGTTATGACACTTGAGATGGATGCATTAGCAGAGCGCGCTATTCACATTAGTGGGATATTCCCTTTCTCCTGCTGTACTTATAGGGTGCTGACATCATCAGTGTTTAGAAAGAGGAATGTGCATCCTGTAGTGTGTTCTCCTAGTTGCCAAAAGGGACATTTTTTTCATACAGAATTGCACACACACTAACTCTCCTCCACACACACTGAGCATTTACAAGATTCAAACCCCTACATAACTATGTTATAATACTCGAAACAGACACATTAGCGGAGCACTCTATTTGCATTACTGGAAGGTTTCTCTTCTCCTGCTGTACTTATATGGTGCTGACATCATCAGTGTTTAGAAAGGGGAATGTGCATCCCGCAGTGTGTTTTCCCAGTTGCCAAAAGGGACATTTCCCTCACACAGACTTACACACACTCCAAACCTGCTCACCCACACGGAGCATTTGCAGGATTCAAACCCCTAACTAACTATATTAGGACACGTAAGGGAGATGCATTAGCAGAGCGCACTGTCCAAATTACTGGGCAGCTATTCTGCACCTGCAGTATTCATAGGGTGCTGACATCATTATTTCTACAGAGGTATGTACATCTAGTACTACCTGTCAGGTGGGGGATAGCATATATATGCATTTGCAGCCACCTACTTCAGGGACATATATGCAAATCACACTGGCGGGTTATGTTCTATACTATGCTTCATGACCACAGGACCTGTAACACACAACACAACCAGTTTGGACCACCCGTCCCACATCCAGGACACACACTTTGCTTCCCTGGGAACAGTGCCAAGATATGCAGGTGTTCACATACACCATTCCAGTTGTTAACATCAGGTACAGGTATATTGTGTGTGTGAACTACTCAGGCCTCTACAACATTACCCTACAGCTACTACAATTTGTGAGTCCATGTGCTATGGCAGAACCACTCACCACAGCCACAAGGGGGAATACATATTGCACCTGACCATCTGCAACATGGGTACTCACTGTTCCACACCAGAGGTAGACCACCATTGTTGATATCTGACCATACCCACCTTTTCATGGACATCCATATCCCATCCCCACCTCCAGGCAAGGTTGTCACTGCAAACAACGTGTATTTATCAAAAGCAGACTTTACACTTGTGAAGACTGGGGTGGAAGACTTCAAAGGACCCATGCTGGGGGAGTATACAGGCCACTCTGCATAATCCTTGACAATTGCATTCTATGAGCATATGGAAGGTTTGCATTGATCATGCTATCCCAAATATATCCATGACTGCTCCACAACAGTACACCTGTCAGGTGTACACCAGCCATATATGAGCTGTCCAACAGGCAGAGTGAGCTAATACATTGCATAGCAGTAGCCCAGAGAGGGAGGACATCTCTGAACAGTACTGGCACAACACTTCAATCCCTCATAATCATCACGACAAAGTGTTGACAGTGAAATTGTCCAGACAATGCAGATAAGGCTCCCCTCAGTCTGTTATTGATGCCCACTTACTGTTAGAGGTCATCAGCAACCCTCTTCCAGCACACACCAACAACATGGATGTGGCTTAGCAAATTCAACCCCTGGTATCTCCACTGTGTTCCTGCTTGACAGAGGCACAGCACACTAGCCTCACACAGTGCCTTATGTGACCTACTTTCCAGTGGCACAGTAGCCTAGTGTACTGGGGAGGCAGACGCTAAGCACATTCTGGCTAAGCTGTCATTCCCTAGGGCAAACAGCCTAGTGTTGACCTCTACACCCATATGTTTAATTGTCAGATGCGCAATATTTTTTTGCTGATAGACTGTTTGCAGGTCTTTGTTGCCATAGCATTCCCTGTTTCTATGAACAACTTGTGAATCTGTGGAAGATGTTTGAATATGGGAGGGATCCACTATATCACGTATGTCTCTGTAGTCATTTAACTGTGTGCACTGGGCAGATTGCTGTAATGTGTTTGGTTCCTGGAATAACACGTACAAATACCAGATATGTGTGGCCAACTGCTAAACTGAGATTTGGCCTAAGTGTGTGAGCATGCCTCGTTCAGGCTTTCCATGGCATGTTGTCTGACATATGTCTCATTTATTTAAGTGTGCGAGCATGCCCAGTGTGAGCATTCCATATGTTGAACTCTGCAGCCCACCACATTTGTAGATGAGTGTGAACTTCAACAATATCTCACGTTTATGGTTGTGTGTTGTGTGTCATGTTGTGTAGTTACTGTCCACCTGCTTTGTGTCTGAACACAACAGGGATTATACTGTGCCTGCAGGGTTTGCATGGGATACTCTGCATACAGTTGTCAACATCCTTTCATACTGACCTAACACTGTAGTACCATATAGTGTACTGGATCAGTACTTTCACTGTGGTGGACAGTATCCTGGGCTTTAGTCCTATCACTGCTTTACATTTTCATAGTGAGCACAACAGCCTGGTTAGGGGCCAGTTGTGCACATCTGACCATGTTGCATTATGTTCAGATATGAACTATTTAAACCAGGCTTGTCCAACATTGGTAGTGTATTCCACAACATAGGTGTACATTGGCAAACACTAGCGATGTGCCCTAGGCCATTTCTAATGCTAGTCGGAGAGTGTGTTTGTCCTTCGACACACATTGTAAGTGGAGTTTGCCATGACATATGTCATGGTTAGTATACTGTGCCTCCGTCTACCCATGACATAACAGTGATACCCAGGGTAAACCTACCATCTCCCATCCACTCATCAAGATTCCTCTTGAAGAGAGTCGATGAGTGACTCTCTGGCTAATCTGTACTGGGAGTTTACTCATGAGTGGGGGTGGCTTCTGTGTTATGGATCATTCAGTACAGCTTGTCCTATGTATGTCAGTGCTGGGGTTCAGGTCTCTCATGTGCATAGCTCACTGCCATTCAGATTGTACAAGGTGCAGCATGTTCATTGATTCCAGCTTGGACATGGCTTTATACATCAGGCACAGCTTGCCTCTGGGTGGGCAGTATGGCAGTGTGTGGAGCTGCAGTTTATTTAATCAGGCAACACATGGCATCTGTTCAAGCTCTTTGATACTCCTGGTGAGGTACTTATGGGGACTTTACAGTTGATGGAGGTGTCTGCTGAGGTACATCCCACAGGGGCTATTGTAGTCAATTGTAACGCTGATGAAGGATGACTGCAGAGCCACAATGACCTCCCCTTATCTAGATCTGACAGCCTTCATGATTAGGTGGGTATATGGTATGTTTCTGTAACCACTACAGCCACATGCTTGTCCAATGCAGGATATCTATCAACTTGTGTCCCCAGGTCTCTCATTACATGTTAAGTACTTAATGGGTTAACACCTATGTGGTAATTGGTGGGCACTTACTGTATATCCACAGGGGTTGACTATACACTTTTCTGCAATTAGCTTGCTAACATGGCTATGGCACCAGTTGTCTGTTTCTATGTGGCCCTTTTGTGGGATGCTTGTGTCAGCTGGAGGGTCAGATATGGTGGCCAGTTTGTAGTCCTCTGCAAACATGTTCAGACACAGTCCTTCCATGTTGGCCTGTACCTATGGGACATATATACCAAGCGAGGGAGGTCCCAGGACCAAGCCTTGTGGGATGCCAGTTATATCTGGTTTGTAGTCTGACATGGCTGCAGCATATCTGACCATGTCAGTTCTGTCCTTGGTCTGGTTTGCAACCCCTCTACTGACATAGGGGTTTATATTTAAGCTGGTGAGCCTATCTATAATGAACACGTGGGGTATTGTATGGAAGCCTTTGCAAGGTCCAGCTATGCTGTGTGGACCACATTACCCTCATCAATGACCTTAATGACTGTTTCAAATGAGTCAAACATGTTTAAGGGGCAGGATATGTACTTAAGAAAGTCACACTGGGTAGGGTCCGGTGTCAGTAGGTCCCCAATATCTTTATGTCTGCGGTACATGCTGATCCTTTCCATAGCTGTGCAGACCAAGCTTGTCAGGATTCTGGGGTGGTAGTTTGCAGTATCCATTCAGGCAACACCTTTGTTGAGAAGGACCACTGCTGTTGTACACTGCTCTTTGGGTACATATCCTGTGGTAAGGCTGAAATTGAGCAGTAGTGTGATTTGGCATTCCATTCTTCTTGGAGTCCATGTTGGACTCAGCCCAGGACACCATCTCATACCATTGCTGCTGTGTGTTTTGCTTTGTAGATGCTGGCTGTTACCTCAGCATCTGCAATGTCAGGGGGCCAGCAGTCTGCTGGGATAGATATTTTGCATTCTGGGGGGGGGGGGTTTGCACTGCACCTGTCAGGATGGATGTTGGCAATATGTATGTGTGTTTGGTATGTTGTTTGTAATATTTGAGTGATTCAGAGCATATCTGTGAATTCCCAACAATGTTCCTACCATCAGTTAAGAAAGCTTTGTGATTATCCTTAGTGTCCTGTACAATTTGTATCTTCATAGGTTCATAGGTTCATACTAGGCTATCCACCCTAGGGCATTTATAAGCCTAGCCAGAGTGTGTGTGGCTTTCGCCACCCCTTGCTATGTGAATATTATGGCCATTTATGATTTACTTTACTGTGCCTCTGTCTGGACGTGACACAGTGAAGACCCCCCAGTGTACATCTACGATCATCCATCCACTTGGCAAGATTCCTGTTGAAGATTGTCAGTGAGGGGCTCTGCCTAACATGGAGTGGGATTCTGTTCCAGGGTGTAGGGTGCATCTGGGTTATGTATCTGTCCCTCCAGCACATCCTATTTCATTATGTGTTGAGGTTGACATCTCTCACTCTCACAGCTTCGATGGCTTTGGGCTTTCTGGGGTGGAGCATGTCCATTACTCCTGTGTTGGACATGGCCTTGTACAACAGGCATACAATGCCTCTGTGTAGGCAGTATGTGACTACATTCAGCTGGGGTGTCTACAGCCAGGCAACATATGACATATATTTGAGACCCTTTATCCTCTTGGTGAGGTACCTTTGAGGTCTTTCTAACTGCTGCAGGTGTCAGGTAAGGTACATCCCAAATGAGGCATTGTACTAGATTATGGGTCTGATAAGAGAACAGTATAGGGGCACAATGACCTCTGTTGACGTAGCTGTGAATCCTTTCATGATACGGTGTCCAATATAGACAGTCTTCCTAGCCACATTAGCAATGTGAGTGTCACATAACAGGTTACTGTCCACTTGTGTCCCTAGGTCCCTGATTACTCCTTCCATACATAATGGTTTACCACCTATGTGGTAATTTGTGAGTACCTTGTTTGGTATTTGGTGGGACATTCATACTGTCCAGTGTCTTCAGGATGGCTGGGTGGGGTTCCTGTGTGTGAGAGTGTGGTCTGTAGCATGTACAGACTGTACAGCAGTTGTGCCTACGGTTAGTTGCACATGGGTGGTCTCCGATGCTTCGTGCATTGTCAGTTACCTGGACGTATGGGTGTCTGTGCTGAATATGGATACTCCCCCTCCTTTTATGTTTTGGTCCAGGTTTTGGGGCCATAACGCATGATATGAGATATAACCTGGTAGTGCTGGTGTGCTGTCAGGAGGCTTGCAGCAGGTTTCTGTCACTGCACGAACATCAATGTTCTCCATAATGGGGAGGGCCTCGGGAGCATGCATATTGAGGTTTACACGTCTGGCATTGGTCAGCATTACCCTTATGTTTCTTTCCACTTATGTTTTCTAGGGTGGTGGGTTAGTCTTTTCAGCCTTGCCTACGAAAGGCTCTATGGAGGTGGCAAAAGCCTTATCCAATATCCAGACACCAAGGGGTAACAGGTGCAAGCCATCCCTGGAACAGCAGCGTGGCTTGTCAAGCATGACATCCCAAGCAGACAGACATTGGATCCCCTTGGAATGACACCAGTAATTGTGCCACTTGTTAAAGCTGATCATTTTGTGTTTGTACTGTGGCATCATTCTTGGTGAGGGTAGGATGCTGCAAATGGTCAGTGTCATACCGGCCTGGACTACATAATCGGAGAGCTCATCTATGTCTCTTTTCATGTAGTCTGGGGAGGTACATCTCAGGTCATTCACACCAGCATGGACAATGACTGCATCATATTTCTACTTGCTTTGGGGTGACCTGCATACTTGTGTTATGTGGCGTATTGTAGCAGCCTACAGGCAGCTTACTGTAGCCTTTCCCTTGTTCAGTCTGGTGAGCAGGACAGCAGTGTGTCTGACTATGGAGTCACCTATTACAACTGTATCAGGCATGTTGTTTCTCCTTCTGGCCTGTGACTGTTTGGCACACCAGCTTTGTGTACTATGTGTTGCATGTGCTATGTTTGGAGGTTGTGGTTGCTTGGGTGTCTGCTTTGGAGGCCTCTGTTGGTGTGGTGTGTTTGTAATTAGGGCCTCCAGGAATGTTTTTCTGTGTTTATGTGTTTGGTTTGCAGTTGTGATAGGTCTATGTGGGAGTGGGTTTGTGGTATGTGTGGTTACCTTCTCCTCCTGACTAGTTTTGACAGTACTGAGTTGAGGGAGCTCAGCCTCTGGTTTGGATAAATAGTTGCATCTCTCACATATATTTGTATTTCTTGGGGGGAGTTTAGGTTTGTCTGTGTACTTGGGGCAGGTGTAACATTGCCTCAAGATTCACAGATTCAACTTGTTGTAGCTGGCCTTAGTGGATTGTATGTGTGGACATATTTTATTGCCATACTACTGATCAGTGATTACTTCCCTTTTTATGTTTGCTCTATCATGTAGTAGCTTCCTCATTCTCTTGCATGGTTTGGTAATGACTGGAGTCCACCATGCCAGATGCCTGCATGTATGGCATTGTGTCTTGGTTTTATTTGGGATTGCATAATCCAAGCATTCCTGGCAGTGTCCATGGAATGCCTGTATAACAGGTTCTGAGGTTTGGCCCATATTTTGCACCTGCACAGGACCTTTAATGGATTCCACATCAGTTTGGAGGAGTGCAACTTTTGCTTTACACATGTTTTTCACTGTGGTTTTCTGGCCAGGGACTATGGTCAGGATGGTATATCCAGTGTGATTACTATATGGTCTCGTCTTACCAGTGAGGGATACACTTCTCATCTTGCCATCCAGTACCCATGTTGCTGATTATCACATCCAGTATGCTTACCCCTCTTGTGGGAGTGGTACGTTGTTCCTGGGCATTTTGGTTTATGGATTCTAGGAACTTTTGTCCTACAGTGTTGGAGTTAGTATAATGCTCCCAGTCTATGTCTGGGTATTTTCAGTCACCCAATATAATGTGGTTTGGAGGGCTTGATATATTCATGTATTCCAACATAGGCCAGGTGCAGTTCCTGGTGTTAGGACGGTAGTCTGTAGCAGGCTATAAACTGGGAGGCAGTTTTAGCCACTGTTACTTGACCATGGCTAGTCCATGTTGCTTCTTGTTGTGGTACCAACATGGGGGTGTGGTTATCCTTGACAATTATTGCTAGTCACCCTCCTTTTGTAGCTTGTTCCATGTTTTGAGGCTGTACAGCACAGTATGAGGTGTAACCTGGTAGTGTTAGGGTGCTGTTGTGAGCCTTGACCCAGTTTTCTGTTACAGGACCAATATCAACATTCTCCATACTGCGGGAGTTTAGACTACATGCATCTTGCTGTTTAGACTTCTGGCATTGGGTAGCATTACATCCAGGTTCTTATCCCTTGTGATACCTATGGAGGTGGGTTTGTGTTTTGAGCCTTACCTATTCAGGGCATGCTGTGGGTAACAACAGCCTTTGCCAGTATCCATAAGGCCTGGACTGATAGGTACACGCCACCCCTAGCAGGTGGAGCATCATGTCATGCTCAGCATGTCATCCCAGGCTGGCACACATTGGATCCCCTTTGACTAACTGCAATACTTCAGCCAATTATTGCAATTGATCATCTCATCGTCATATTGTGGCATCATGCTTGGTGAGGGTAGGATGTTAGTCAGGGTCATCAAGTGTGCATATACTACATGGTGCTACATTGCTTAACACATGGCATTCATGCTTCAGGTGGTGCTGCAGGACTGCCTCTGTCGGATGCACATAATACACTCCCTGTACATGTTTGAGAGCAGGTTATGTCATTTTAGGCATCCCTGTTATTATATGAGTGAGTCAGAGGGGTATCATTCCCAGGGTTCCTACTGAGCCAGTGTATGTGCTATGCGTTGCCTCTTTGCCAAGGCCAGGGCATACTGGGCATGCCTACTTCTGCCTACTGGGGCAGGCTCAGGTTGTTCCTCCTCCGAGTCACGCTCTGCCTGTGATGGCCTTGGCAATGGTGGGGGGCTGTTTGGCCCGGCCCTATGCTGCTCCTGCTGCAGCTGTTTTCGCAAGATCATATTATGTAGCATAGCACATACCATGACAATTTGGGTACATGTAGTTGGTGAGTACTGCAAGGCTCCACCAGATGTGTCCAGACACCGGAACCATGACTTGAGCAGCCCAAACACATGCTCTATTACATTACGTGTTTGTGCGTGTGCCTCATTATGGCGTTCCTGTTCAGGTGTGTGTGTGTTTCTGATGGGTGTCATCAGCAACGGCTCCAGTGCATAACCTGCATCCCCCACTAGATGTCCATGTGGGATGTCCCCATTGGCAAATGTCTGGTACAGCTGCGTCAAATGCCAGATATGAGAATCATGGTAGCTCCCAGGGCAGCCAGCACACACACTCATTATTATGCCCTGGGCATCACACATGACCTGGCAGTTGATGGAGGGGAAGCCCTTGCGGTTAATGTAGGCCTTACCCCGCTCACAGGCTGGTGCTTTGATGCATATGTGCGTGCAGTCTATTGCACCCACTACCTCAGGGTATTCTGCTATTTGCTGGAAGAGATGCATATTGCTGGCCAATACCTCACGGGCATTGGGGAAATATACATGATCACCGACATGTGCTGACATGGCATCCAGGAACTGGTGCAGTACCCTGGAGGCTGATGCCTGTGATATCCCCATCATATCACCAGTTGGTCGCTGGAAGGTACCTGTTGCTAGTATTCTTATGCCAACACATACCTTGGTTTCCACTGGGATGGGTTGCCCTCTGTTGGTTCTGTGTGTGAGGCGTGGCCTGCACATCTCGACAATTTGCTGCAGGAGGTCTCTGTCCACTCTATAGCACTCTGCTATCTCCAGCTCATGCAATCCTTGGTAGGTGACCCTGGGCCTGTACACTCTTCTCAGTCTCCTCACTGTGGGTTGTCTGGCACCATCTGCATTGTCACCACCCTCAGCAAGTAGCCTATGTCTCCTTATGACAGCTATGGCAGCCCCAAGCATTTCTGCTCTGAGTTCAGCTTTTTCAGTTTTCACTCCTAATAGCTTACTCCTGTCTTGCAGTGTCTCTTGAGAGAAACATCCTGCACTGCTGTTTGCAGAGTTTTAAGTGCTTGGCTGAGCTACTATTCTGCATGTGTAATTGTCTGCTTCTAATTGTTTTCACCTGCTAGCTCCAGCAGTATTCCCTGCTAGCTTCCTACTAATTCTGTTGCTTCCTTTTTCCTCTCTGTTTCCTCAGGGGGGAGCAACGTGCATACCAGCAGAAACACGCTCACAGTGGCTTACATGCGCGCACACATGCTTACACGGTTCAGAATCTGCTTATTCAGGTTAAAACGCGTGCACACCAGCACAAACAGTGTTACAAGTCTGCCAACAGGCTCTCACATGCTCAGTCTGCCTTACACGAGTGCACACTGCCCTACTCGCGCTTCATGGCGCGCACACGTGCGCATGCATGCCCAGCAAGAAACTTTGGTGTAAGCAACAGTGTACACCTTCCATTTCTTGACTTTCCCATGCTTATGTTGTGGCACTCCTCTTTCCATGATATGTGTCTGACATCTGTCATGTAACACTGACCTCCAATGAACTGCATTTCTTTCTACCATTCCCCCCTGTGATGTCACCTATCTCCTACTCTATTCCTCCCCCTTATGTATCTCTTACACTACTCAGAATGTGCTCATTTGCTATGTGACAGTGGAATTCAGTATCCTAACACTCATTTACATCAGATTGCCTACTAATTCTTAGTTACATGTCTTAGACTCAGCTTCCCCCCTTAGCAACCACTAAACGGTGGCCATGTTGTTTTTGGTCTGCTGGTCCCTGCATTGTAAATACATGTATTGCATAAAACCCACATTTGTGTGTTTATAACCTTCATTTTTATGTTTTATACAGTGCAGCCCGTTTGCGCAGGGCTGCGCTGCGTTTAAACATCGGCAATCGCCGAAAAATAAAATATATTTATTTTTCATATTTGCATCAGGGTACCTTGCCAATGGCTACATATTTGGTCATTGGCATGCTGCCTGACACATATGCTCCCTTTATTTGGAGCTGACATGGCTCCACTGTGGTTTTTGCAGAAACGTACTCAGTTGTCAACTGAGTACATTTCTGCAGCTAAAACGGCTCTTACATGGCTGCTTTGGGCTTTGTGGATCGCTAATCTACCTCATTTGCATGCCTTTGAGCTGCAAGTGAGGTGATTAGCATATCCACGCCCACTCCATGTAAGAGACATTTTAACTGGTCTCTTACACGGAATTTAGGGCTGTTCCTGGATCGAGAAGGCTGCATGGAGTCTTACACTACTCTTAGCCTCCATGCAAGCCTTCGTGAATCCTGCCCTAAGACTATCAGATGAACACAGAAAAATAATAGATAAAGATATAACCATGACAGAAATTAAAGCACAAATCAAGAAACTAAAATTAAACAAAGCCTCAGGTAATGAAAACATGACACCAGAGGTGTTTAAATTACTATCTAATAATGCATTAAATCTATTACTAAGTATGTTCACATCACTTAAAAAAGGCAATAAATGCCTTATTTCTTGGAAATACACTCAAGCATCACCGATTTTGAAAAGATAAAAAAACTGATGAATGTACCTCATATAAACCCATATGTTTATTAAATATAGATTATAAAATATTTATGACAGTTCATGCAAACAGAATAAAACAAATGTTGTTATTGATAGAGAATGATAAAACAGGATTCATTAAAAACAGAAATACATATGAAAACATAAAGATAATTTTGTCCCTTATTGATTTCATAAACAAAGCAAACAATAAAATGAATGTCATTTGCTTAGATATTAACAGTGCATTAGATTCCATGAATTGGGATTACCTTTGGCTTGCATTAGTGGAGTATGGATTTTCAAAAAAATTTACCTCACCAATAAGATCTTCTTATGATAAATCTTCAGCGTACATAAAAATAGGATCCTGTTTGTCAGAGTTCTTATGGAAATGCCTTTTGGTTTGCATTTGTTTAAAATGTTATTTTGTTGACTTTCTGCTGAACCCAAATAACAAAAGTTGGACACCTGACAATGAGGGTGTTAAGGTACTTTGAAGTGAGAATGTGACTAGTTTGTGCTGTTAGTATCCAGTAAATAATACTTTCCTTACCACTGCTTTGTGTATTCTAGTAGTGTCAGTTATTATTTGTGTGAAACCGAAGACACTGATATTTGCTGTAGAATATACATTACTGTTGTTATTTGCCCAATCTGTGTTTGTATCACCCAATACATGGGTATGGTGTTTAATGCAGGCAGTTATCCAGGATAAAGTTTCTTCAAGAGTATAAATAAACTTATTGCTAGGGCATTGTTGGATATGAGCAACTGTTATGTTAAGTTGAGTGTAGCTGTTGATAATTAAGTTGGAGAGAAAGATTTTGGATGAGTTAAATGTTGATATAGTTAAGTTACAGAAAGAAGTTTAAGTTGATTTGAGTATAATATGCATATTCCTGTACTTGTCTTGGTAATTCTATCTGGTCTAATAAAGTTATATCCCGGGGGAATATGTCTTCACATGTGGTAGTGGGTTTGACCAGTTTTCAGTGGTAGAGAGTATCCGGTTTACAGTGAGGCTCCCTGCTGTGGAGCGTGGCTATTTTATTATTGATGCTTTGAATATTCTTATGAAACCTACTCTCAGTTTGTAACAAACCACAATATCATTCATAAACCAGAAGCCTGCCCTGCCCTGAGCTCCATCCTCCATAGCTACCTCCCCAGATGATCTCTCCAGTCAGAAGACAGACAACTCCTGTCACTTCATAAATCCAATAAATCTTCTGGACAAAGTCTTTACACCTGCTATGTAGCATAAATCTATAATTCTTTATCACTTCCTGTGAGATCAAACCTTAACTTGCCTATCTTTAAAAATTCAGTAAAGGAATAGTTTTCCAAATCTTGCCTTTGCTCCTGTACCAATACAGACTGAACTCCTTGGCTCTAACAAATGTACTTTTATCTCATTAAAATTCAGTCCTTTTACCTCTTTACCCCTCTCTTATAATTTACTTTCTGTTCACATCTTCATACATACTTATCTTGGCAACTAATATCTTCAGTCCTCTGCAGACTTCTCCCACCATTCCACCCCTCCTCACTTCATTCCTAGTTTAAATCTTTTTTCCCCTGTTTTACAATCCCTGGGATTCATGAAGCTTGGCGCAAGGCCGGCGTTAGGCTTGCGCCGACCGTGCGGTGTGAAGATGGTGCAGTAGCGCCAAATGCATATTAATGAAGGTGCGCTGACGCCACAGCCACGTGCATAGGAAAGGAATGCGAGTGCATAGGGCATGTTGAAGTGCTGCACGGAGGCATGGAAATGTCAGCTGTCGATGTGCAACCTAAAATGCTTGCATATAACAATTTGCAAGCAATAGTAATCACATCTGTCAGTGTCCGTGGATACCAAAATGTATACAAAGCATGCAAGACAGTTCCTGCGAACACAAAATGAAGAAGCAAACACAAATGCACGGTAGGGAATAACGGGTCCCTATCCCGCGAACAAATGACATTGAAAATCATGTTCCCGTAGTCCAATGCAGTGTAGATAGTTATACCAAGTTGAAGTGAAATGCATCATATGTTAGCGCGCCGCCAATAGGTACGTCCAGCCCAATGGTCAGAGTCACCAGCTGACCCATATTGTGAGGGAGGGTACACAGCTGGGCAGATGTGTCCATAACAAAAAACATGATATGTACATATCTAGCGACCGTATGACCGAATTATATCCCACAACGCATTTAATAGTCACATACAATAGGTATGTCCGTATTTCACATACCAAATGTGACAGGAAATAGAATAAGCATGTAAACGAAACAGAAGGAGCATATAAATTGCTACAACAATAAGGCAACATGTAGGCTGAAAGGAACAGTATTATCTGTACCATTGACTGTGGGTACGTGTTGTCCAGTACAGTCGGATATGTGTCCGGAATATATCCCATCATGGACATAGGAAAAAGTGGCATCCTACCAATGATTAGAACAGTCGGCCAAAATCCGCACATCAGCGGTCCAAGCCAAACTTGTCAGGATGTGTCACAGTTGAACGGGTATTACCCGGGTATACCAACCATGTCAAGAAAGTTAAGTATGGGCGTGTACCTATGTGCGGGAGGTATAGCATGTGGAAAGTCAAACATGGCAGGGTAGTCCACACAACCATACAGGTACCTGACATATGTAGGTTATGCAATGTGTTACCTTGACCGTGTCATGGTCCATCAACCAAAGCAGTGATGATGGAGTGTCAGGAATATGTGTGTGGGGGATGGGTACTGGTATAATCCTCCAAGGTGACACTGAGTCGTATGCAGAATAGGTGAACTGGAGGTGTATGAGGGAGCACCGGGTGAAGCAGAAAGAAACACAAAAACATGTATACATATCTGAAATACAACCAGACAGGCCATACTGTAGAACACAATCCCACAAACATATGAATATTAAAATGTGCGATACAAATGTATAGACATGTCACCGGCACATACCCACAGATTGGTCCTGATGGAAATGGCCATATCAAATGCAACACACCTGGATGCATAATGGACTACCCAGCATCCCCTCCACAGCACACAACCTGCTCCCATACCTGAACGTCCACCAAATCCAGCCATACCTGGCCTACTGGTTTGGTGCAGCCACATCTACACATAGTGACCACTATGCATATGTAGTAGGTAGTGTCACCATAGGCAGTTTCAGGATTGCAAACTATGTATCCCTTGCATGTAAAACCCCCAGCACATTTTCGTAACGCCAGAAGAATGGTCAATATTTGTCTTGTTTTGGTCTTGTTCAATTTTTGGGATATCACTCATGGGATAAGTAACCTGTGTAAACATTAGAATGGGTATGAAGACACGAAGTCCAGTCCTGTAGATATCTGGACACAAGTTGGAATGTACAGTAGTGGTGCATGAGACTGTCCAGCCCTAGATGGTCATGCAGAACCTACTACCCAGGATCAAACACCTGCCCGTGACGCACGTCACCTGACATGAATAAGCAAGAGAATATATTGCACACATTCGCATAGTGGCACATGGTATAAGGGTGATGAAGGCACTGACGTAAACAGGATACCCCCTGATCCACTGTGTGAGGGACAATTATTGTGTGTGTAAGCATGACCTGACCAACAATGATACAATGCCAAATGTCCTGTGATTGTAGGAAATAACTGTGTACCATACTACATGTAACAGTTGCCCAAAGCGGTCACGTCAGGATAGAATAAACGTATTCGTAGAAGAAACAGGCAAACAACAAAAGTGCCAAAGGTATAAGGCTCACAGCTATGAAACAGATGAATGTTCTAAACCTGCATGGACCGTGGCTATGTGTTAGCCCAAACAATCTGGTGTCTGCAGTAGGGTTACCATCTGTCCCGCTTTCAGAGGGACAGTCCCTCTTTGGACAGTTGTGTCCTGACAAAATACATTACAAATGGCAAATGTCTTGGGATTGTAGGACATAATTATGTCCCATATGTTATGTAATAGTTGCAGAAAATAATTATGTCAGTATCTAAAATACCTAAATGTTACAAAAAGCAGAATAAGCAACTAAACTGCTACAACAATAGGCTTTTATGTAGGCAAATAAGTAAAGTTATATCCTTTGTACTGACCGTGGGTATTTGTCAGCTTGTAAAATCTGATGTGTGTTCCGAAAATGTCCTATCTTGGCCATTTGAAAAGGTGGCAACCCTAGTCCCCAGAATACATCCCAACCTGTACATATGACAATGTCAACGCTATCAATGGTCAGAGCATTCGCACAATAACTGGCCAGCTTCTTATCCACTCACAAAGCCAGTGACCTTTGGGGGAAAGGTGTTGAATGAGAATGACTACTTACAACAATGAAGAGTAATAGACGCATTTAACTGCAGAAAATTAGTAGTATTCCGAATCTGTCAACACGTTCCAAGTTAATAGTACTAATATGGTAGAAGTGTCCGTGATTGTCCCTGAGTTGTCATAGCCTTGTCCCTGTCACTGTAGAAATGGGTCCCCGAGTATCACAGAGGTCCATACACATAAGTACACCAACCAACTGTCACATCAGTTGACAGGACTATTGCATACCTGTAGTGAATTTATAACAGATGTCCAGAATAATATTCATTTTATCTATAAATTAATGAACTAGTCAAATGGGAAGGGAAACACATGGAAACCACCCCCAACCTGCATTATGTGGTGGAACCACTCCCCGCCCTAAATTATGTAGCGCCGACCCAATAATGTGGTCAGAGGTTCCCAAATACCTGCATCTGTAAACACAGGTAGAATGTTAAAATCTGGACTAACTCTGTCCATGTGCTATGTCTGAACTTTGAGCAGCACCAGGGCAGTCCTAGTCATGAGTCGGCCGAGCCTAAACCTGGACCAGCACATGAACACCCTGCAATCACACACGCGTATGTGCGAGGACTATAAGCGTAGGCATTCTGAATATCCATGGAGTGAGTAGACTTGCAGCACGGGTCCAGAGCAGTAGGAAACAGGGAATGACCTAATTGTAGTACTGTGGTTTTCCCAGCAGGAGAATGGATGCCTGCTGTGTAAGGGAAGTGGTGAGGCATATGTCAGAGTAGTTATGAACCATGGGTATACATATAAACGAGCCAGAACACCAATAGTGTAGTGGTTACAGCATCCGCCCAACGTAAAGGCATTGCCAGTTCAAGTACAACTATAGCACATATTAATTGTGTAATGAATGCCACTGTGCTGTAAGGCCAATATTTATACATGTAAAGGTGACCGCGTTTGCATGGGTCCGTTAACCAGATTCCATCAAAGTGGTACTTTCATAAGGAATAAGGCACATGTAATCCCAAAGAAGTGCCTGTCAATAGACATACCCTGGGTGTGTTCTGGACTTGAGGAAGGTGCTGGAGTGCTGCCTATGTCAGATGCACACAGTGCACCTCCTATACATGGCCGAGCACAGGTACTGTCATGTTTGGCATCCATTGTACTGTGTGCGGGTCAGAGAAGGGAAATCTGTGGGTACCTACAGTGTCAATGCATATGCCTTGTGTTGCCTCTTTGCCAAGGGCAGGTCATACTGTGCACAGGCTTTCGCTGACTGTGCCCTGCTCAGGTAGTTCCTTCACCAAAGTCACACTGTGCCTGTACAGGCCTTGGCAGTGGTGTAGGGCTGTGTGGCCCTGCCCCATGCTGTTCTTGCTGCAACTGTTACTGCAGGATAAGATTGTGTAGCTTAGCAAATACCATAACAACTTGTATGCATGTAGCTTGTGAATACTGCAGAGCTCCAACGGATGTGTCCAGATACCAGAACTGTGAACTGAGCATCCCAAACACATGCACAAGTATATGTCTTGCCTGTGCATCCGCCTCAGTATGGTGTGAGTGTTCAGGTGTGTGTGCATTGCTGATGGGTGTCATCAGCCATGACACCAGTGTTTACCCAGCATCCCCCACTAGGAGAATGTAGGGGATGTCCATATTGGCATTGGTGTGCTACAGCTGTGTCAGAAGCCATATATCAGACACATCATAGCTTCCAGGGCAGACAGCACACACATTCAATCTCATGCCCTGGCCATCGCATATGGCTTAGCTGTTGGAGGGTATGCCCCTGCAGTGACTGTAGGCCATACCCCACTCACCGGGTAGTGCTACGATGTGTATGTGTGTGTAGGCTATATCACCCAGTACCCCAGGGTAGTCATCCATGTGGTTGAACAGATGCATATTGCTGGTCTACTAATCATGTGTGTTGAGGACATGTACGTGCTCAATAGCATGTGTTGACATGGCGTCTGTGAACTGGTGCAATAGTCTGGATGCAGATGCCTGTGAGATACCCATGATATCCCCAGTTGTGCTGTGTGAGGTACCTGTGGCTAGTACACCTAGGCCAACACATACCATGGTATCCACTGTGATGTGTTTCCCTCGGCCTGTTTGATGTGTCAGGTGTGGCAGGTACAGGTCAACAAGCTGCTGTAGGAGGTCTCTGTCCACCCCATAGTGCTCCAACAACCCCAGCCCATGTAGCCCCTGGTAAGTCACCCTCAGTCTATAAAGTCTTATGTCACCCCAGTAAGGGTTGTTCGGCAGCATACACATCCTCACTGCCCTAGCCTCCTGCACATGTTGGTATATGTTGCCTGCTGCAACCCGTGTCATTTGGTTGGACTGTGTCGTGAAATGTCCCTGCAGGTATACACCAGTGGTGTAGAGTGCGGACGAAACCTGTGTGTATGTTGCTTGCTCGCATTAACGTACTGTTCATGTGTGGGCTGGCTATGTCATCTGCTGATTGTGCTGATCAACACCTATTTGTGCAGCCTGTACACCCTGACTACCCCACCACTGCTGTCATCCCTCCCATTATCACCAGGCAGGTATAGACACACCCCTAGCTTAGGTGTGCTAAGGCAGGGGCACTCCCGAGGCACAGTACTGCAATGTACATACAGTATGCCTGACCCCCCTCCCATGCTGTCAACTATATTCGAGACCTGCACCCGGCTGACTACACACATACACTCCACGGACCAGCAGCACACCCTGGTGATAAATGTGATACACTATAGTCAACATCATCTGCATAGTATAGTCTTCTAATGAATAGTTATATGACCCATACCGAACCTCCAAATTAATAATCACTGCTCAGTGTCACTCAGATCCATAAACAACTGGCAACAGGTACCTTACTATCACCATATTCGATGTCCAATGGTCTTCCCAGCAACAAAATAACCGGTGTCTACACAACTACAACCCATGGCCCTGCACACTACTGATGATGTGCATTACCACCACGCCATGGCAGATATACATAGATCCCAGGTTATCACGTACAGATCATCCGGCACAGACATTCAATAGTGTTGATGTCTCCAGCCATATATGTTCACATCTATGTCCACCTCTGCATCTACATATATCATATATATTATTTGTATACATATATACATGGACATACATACATATATATATATATATATATATATATATATATATATATATATATATACACATATGTGCATACACACATATACATGTACACACATATGTAGATATGGCATTTATATCACAACAGCGGACCACATGACAGCAATGCATTAGACAGGAATGAAACGGAAACTACATGTGCTACCTGCATCATGTAGTGTTGTTACTATCAAGGCACATGTGTTATGTTGCGTCACACGGGTCAGACCATATCAAGGGTAAGAGAAGGGCTGCTGACAGTTACTCACCAGACCTATTGGTGGATGTATGTGTTGACAACCCAGTGTCTTGGCAGAATATGCAGGCTGTGGACACTATATAGGTCAGCAACAAAACACACCGAATACATCCCGCAGCTAGCCACCCACAGATACCAACACATACGGTATAACTGCCAAACACACACACCTGCCATGCCTTGGAATCGAGCACCTACCTGTCTAGTCTACCACACTACAACATTATGCAGTAACAGAACACGCTACAGAGTTCCAGCATCACTGCACTCCCACAGGCATACATCTAGATGGATGACATCATCTGCAAAGGCAAAGACGTTGATAGGGAATGTATGTGGAGTGAGATGTCTAAAAGCATTACTCTGTCCCCAGGCAGCCAGAAACACACACTTGGCAGAGCTGGGAGTCAAACAAACACCTAACTACCTTATCACACTACAGCATTAAGCAGTTACAGAACACGCTATAGAGATTACCAGTATACAGCACACCTAGAGGCATATTTCTAGGTGGATGACATCATCCGCAAAGGCAAAGCCACCGACAGGGAATGTATGTGGAGTGAGATGTCTAAAAGCATCACTCTGTCCCCAGGCAGCCAGAAAAACACACACACACACACACACACACACACACACACACACACACACACACACACACACACACGCTTGGCAGGGCTGGGAGTCAAACATGCACCTAACTACCTTATCACACTACAGCATTATGCAGTTACAGAATGTGCTACTGAGATTACTGGAACACAGCACGCCCAGAGGCATACTTCTAGGTGGATGACATCATCCGCAAAGGCAAAGATGCTGATAGGGAATGTATGTGGAGTGAGCCGTCTAAAAGCATTAGTCTGTCCCCATGCAGCCGGAAACACACACACACACACACACACACACACACACTTGGCAGGGCTGGGAGTCAAACATACAGCTACCTACCTTATCACACTACAGCATTAGGCAATTACAGAACGCGCTACCGAGATTACTGGAACACAGCACTCCTAGAGGCATACTTCTAGGTGGATGACATCATCCGCAAAAGCAAAGACGCTGATAGGGAATGTATAGAGTGAGCAGTCTAAAAGCATATTACTGTCCCAAGGTAGACATAGACAAGCACACGGCAGTGGTGTGAGCGGGACAACTGCCTATCTACGGAACACTATTACAACACTACATAGATACGAGACACGCCACAGACAGTACACCCTTCAAGACAGTCAGCCAGTGTGTTCAATGTAGGCATCCATCCTGACGGGGGGGTATGGACATCTGTTGCCTGGATGACCACCATTGCTATACAGGATGTCAATGGCCATGTCCATACACAGAGGCACATCACCGACAAAAGGTGTCACTGAGCATGCTCACACACTTAGTATCACATGTCCGTTTGGAATGTACTGTGTGTCCATCTACACAACAGCGTACTGGGCATGCTCACACACTTAGAAGAAGCGAAGGGCTATCTTGAATGCACACGGATTCAAAACACGGAAGGGCACAGTTTGGAATGTACTGTGTCAACTGGTAAACCACAGGATACAAGAAGTTTAATAGAGTTTAATAGCATTAGCGATCTTCAGACTCGTCGAATGATGAAGTCTGCTGTTCCTGATCGAGCAAAAAGCAAAGCCGCCACCAGTGTTTTTTTTTTTGGCGGAAGCTGTACTGCTTATTGGTACCTGTCTGCAGTTTTCTGGAATGTACTGTGTGTCCATCTACACAACGGTGTACTGGGCATGCTCAAGCACTTAGTAGTTGCAAAGGGCTGTCTTGCATGCACATGGATTCTAAACACAGAAGGGCACAGTTTGGAATGTACTGTGTGTCCATCTACACAATGGCATACTGGGCATGCTCACACACTTAGCAGTAGCAAAGGGCTGTCTTGCATGCACACGGATTCTAAACACGGAAGGGCACAGTATGGTGTTACTGTCCCCATGTACATGAAGGCCACTCACATGTACTGACCAGTACACACTCAAGAGCCATCACAGATGTCTCAGGTGCAGATCACAGAGGTAAACGCTGCATTCTACTATGTAGCCCTCAGACATCACCATGTCCTTTGACCAGCAACACACATCCATACATTATCACAACACCGTGTGACTCATGACCAGTGGACTGTACATAGGTCTATAGCAACTGTGCAGACTACACATGTACTGACAGGGTTCCATCATGTGTTATGCAATGCAATGATACCACTGTACATAACCAGGTTGGCTCTACACATAACAGGGGCCCTGGGTCTTACACAGCTGTGACAGATGACTGTCGCTGTACACCAAAGAACACACATGTTTGGATATGACATACATGTAATCGCAGTGGATATGTGCATGGACCACACACACACACACACACACACACACACACACACACACACACACACACACACACACACAACACATATGTACATAGCATAGCTTTTGCTGTCCTCTGTGCAGACAAGTGGCTACAGCAATCACACACATGCACATGAAAGGTAGGTCCATGGCTGTTGAATGCTAACAGTACATGAGGTAGCAATGTTGACCGAGGAAACATTCCCTCTGTACTAGTTATCCATAACACCCATCATATCATACAACAGTCCATGTGTTATGTATGTCATCACACATGTCCACCAATTGCAATGCATACAAACATGGCTACATGACAGGCATGTAGGACCAACACACATGTACATGTAGTGGTGTGCATGCAGCTACCATGCATGTGCAGTAGCTGATGTATGTAATTCATCTGTGCCTATTTACAACATGCAGTTGCAATGCAGCCCCATCATTGACACCTGTATATGGTGAAATACTGACAGTACAGTAGGATGTACATCAGGTATGGATGGATGTGTGTACATAAAGTGGTGATCCACCTTTGCAGATGGATGTTTGCCGGGGATGGCTCACAGGTGTGTCACAAGCCATCCTACCATTACATGTGAAAACAGTACGCTATGTTACTGTTACTTGACTGTGAAGACATCAAACCTACACAGCAGTCGGGTATTTCTAACTGTAAGTCACGTGACACCTGTAACACTTACATCCTCCCGTGTGCATATAGCAGCACAATTGCTGAAGGTAGCGTTGGTGCACATAATGCGGCCAATACTGCTGCATGTCTTGTCAGACGTATCATCATATAGCAGGTGTATCATTCACAGTACTGCCATGTGTGTTTGCTTGTGTGACCATATATGCCACATATGGTGGGGAATACATCCCAATTGTTACACACCCCTGTACACTGTTGTAAAGATCTGTACATACTGCAGTGTGGAAAGTGTGACGTAGGCAGGGGTGGTGTGTGTATCACACACATGTCAGCTATCTGTATGTAAATGACATTTGTGGACTCCACAATGTGTGTGTGCATGTGTGTGTGTGTGTGTGTGTGTGTGTGTGTGTGTGTGTGTGTGTGTGTGTGTGTGTGTGTGTGTGTATGTATGTATGTATGTATGGCTGTCTGATGCATGGAGTGTGGGTGTATGCTACCATACAGAACAGACAGGATCCCCAACCCCTCATGGTGATGCAGTCTACTACCCTGTTGATGCCATCAGTCTTAGCCTTACTGGCTACCTGTACATGTTCATTCTCTGTGTCACATCGTGTGGGTGCACAGTACTGTGAGGGTGATTATCACATAGGCAGGGGTCCTCACCTCAACACTATCAAGTGTGCGTTATAGTGTTGTTGACCCCGTGAGTGTGGGCATGTTACTGTGTGTTTCTGTGTATGTCTGTGTGTGTTCTCATCCTGTAATGTGACAGAGTATTACTGCTACACAGTGAGGCCTCATGCTATCAAGTGGCCTGTAACATTATCATCGGCCAGACCGCTGTGTAAACCCCCCACACCATGTCAACATACCTGTGATGTGACCTGGTATGGATGTCATGTCTCTAGCCACTGTAGCCTATTAAACAGCCCACATGATTCTGGATCAGTAGATGTGTGGACATCTGTGGTATGGTAGCCTTTCTAACAGTCAGGTTGAGGCTACGTATAGCATGCTGGTATTGCCATACATGCCTGTGAGTACTCCACATTTACACTTGGAAAACTGCAAACACTGCTACTTGTTGGCACATGCAAGTAGACCATAAGGAGGAAACCAGGGCATCATTACCAACATGTTGTTACTGTTGTTACCAGGACACATACTGTGAACATATAACAATGCATTATAAACCTGTACTATGTGGTATGTCTGGTGTGTGTCAACAGTACACAACTAATGTAATATACACTTCTCTCACTATTCTGTTCACCCTGTGCATCAGACCATTTGAGCATGTCCCTGCACTGATGGTGTGGAAGACAGGGATGCAGCACAGGCATCATCATATGCACAGGGTGATAATGTTTGTCAGGGGCATAGGTTGCACCAGTGGATGACATCATGTGTGTGGGTAAGAGCCGGTGATCTGATTGGACATGTGTGGTCATTATGCATATGGGTGTTGCGGTACCCTACAGATGTTTTTGCTCTGTGTGTGTATGATTGCACACAGTTCTTGCCTTTTGCCAAGCCTACACAGGGGTATTGTTGACAGATCCAGATTGTACAGAGCAGGATGTACAGCTCACTGTGTCCGGCCACAGCCATGTGACCTGTGCCTGCCAGGGATTGCACTGGCACTACCAGACAGAGGTACAGATTGGCTACTGTCCGATGACACATGTCCACTGGAACTGTGTCCTTGCTGGGTATGTCCAGGGCCATGTCCACATCGCCTGCTGTGTCCTGGTGTGGACAGCTCAGCACCAGCTGCACTGCTACTGCTACTGGCACTATGGGAGTGGGCATGTGAGGTGGCTCATTCACGTTGACCTGCACTAGGTGGTGTAGCTGGCCTACGTCCACATGGCCTATGTCTCACTCCTACCAGATGTTCCAGCACAGACAGCTCACGCTCACGGATTGCCATGCCATGGTCAAGGATTCTGACCATGTCACCCAATCGCCTGTCCAGAACATCAGCAATCTGCTGTTGAGCATTTGCCAATGCCTGGATGTTGTCATTTAGAGTATGGATAGCAGCCCTCTGAAGCCTCTGCCCTTCTCTGTTCTGCCATTCAGCATGTGCCTGTGCCGCTATTACAGTCTGGAACATGCGTCTGGTGACACCAGCTGCTGCACTCTGTCCTGCAAGTGCATGTCTGCCAGAGGTCCTCCTATGAGCAGCACTGGCCACATGCCTGTGTGGCACATCTGCAGTCATTACACTGACACCACGGTGTGGAGACACACCTTCTGTAGCCACCACACGTTCCAGTTCCAAGCTAACACTCACTGACTGTCCTTCCTCTATGGCCACTGGTGATGGGGTATGTGTTTGCATGAGAACTGTGTGCGGAGAAGAGGAGGACATAGCTGGGATGGCAACCATTGGCACAGATTCAGCCCCTGACAACCCTGCCTATCCCTCATGCATATGTTCATCACTGCTAGTATCTGTGGGGACACTATCATCAGATGGACAGCAGGAGGGTAACGCACCTACATCACCTGTGAATGCAAAGAAAGTCTCTACATTACAATACACACACACACCCAGACACACACACACAGATACACACACACACACACACACCATGCACGTGATTTGACAGATGGCATGCAGCATGCATGTGATACAGCAGACAGCATGCAGCTCAGACATTAATAGTGGTAGTTAGCATACCTCCCTGGGTTGCACTCAACAGCAATCAGGTGTCATATCAGTAGCCATGTAGTTCACACAATCATGGTAGTAAGCATGCATCCCTGTGATACACCATGTGGACCAGCACAGGTTAACAGCACACATGGCTGAAGTGACCTTGACATGTAATCTGCTGACGTGTGCATTGACATGCATACATGTCGGACACAATGGTGTCCTGACACATGCACAGCATTGTAATGGGTATCACATTGCAGTGTTGTCTGTATGCCTTACAGATAGAATGCACGTTTAGCAAATGTGCATGAGCATGGAAGGGTAGTGTGAGGCGTCTACATTGCTATACAGTGTGAAGTACAGACACTGTGCCATTGCATAGCCATAACTGCGTGCATACACATGACATAACTGTGGATTGTGACCCACGTTGCTGAGGTGTATACACACCAAACCATGCTGTGTCATGTGTCAGGTCACTGGAAGACCTATGGATGACACCCCTGCACAACTACTACAGAGTCTTAGCTGCCTGGAAACCATGTCCACACATGGCAGACTTGTCCATACACCATGTCCCACATGACATTGATGTACCACACACGAGGTGCACGGTTGACGGTGATGTCCTACAGCAGCAAGGGAAATGTACACTATCTGTGGCCTGATGTGGTGTCAATGTCTGTGGAAGCTGTACAGGTGACTACTGTCATGCTATGACACAGTCATGATGTTCAACACATCTTATAAGGTCGACTTACGTGACACCTCCACTAGCTGTGCACAGGCTTTTAGGATGTCCAGTGTACCACATCAACTGTATAATCAGTCAACTAAGGCTATAGTTGGACCATGTGTGGACAATGTGCAACAGGGTGTATACACATCACATCTACTGTGTGGCTACATGTCTCTGGCCATCCTTCATGGCCATGTGTGAACATGTGTTGGCCAAATGTTTGTGATGGCCATCTATCTCACATGTCTGTGTAGTCCCATATGACATACACCCATAGATGTCAGATATGTCACCGTCCACAGGGCTATGCAGACAACGGGTTGTATGTTTGGTATGTGGGGTATGTATTATGGGATAGTGTGACAATATTGCAGCCAGAACACTACATGCCTGGGACATGTCAGATGGCGCATCACAATGTGTGCACCCATTGCAGGGGCATATAACACAATGGTGACTCCTGTGGGCTGCCCATATCCCAGCTCACTGTGTGGTACTGTTTGCGTACCACACATGTGTTGTTTCAATGTATAGTACAGATGCCTACATTGAACAACACCTCCACCATTGTATGCACAGCTGTCCACACATGTAGTAATGACAGATACTGTGGTTTCATGTCAGTGTTTAATTTTGTTTGCATATATTGCACATGGGTAGCCAGTGTGAATGATGGGAGATGCGACCTGTATATCGTGACTGGACCATACATCATGTGTACATGTGTTAACTGGCCACATGGAGAATAGATATATGCATTAACATGCCTGATACTGATGACAGTCTCACCTGCAACAGACTGATGTCTTTGCGGCACACCAGAGGTACCTATATAGGGGTGACACAGCAGTTTGAACATTATCCATGACTGTATGACAGCCACAGGGTGCACTGTGCATGTTAACACATTTGCTTGTACAATAGCATATAGTATGCACATGTGTGCATACACAGGGTAGCATACTGTAGTATGCAACATGTGTGTAAACATACCTTGCATATGATATTACATTACATATTGTACAGTGACACATGCAACTAAATGGGATATAATAGTCAAATGTGCAGGAGTGACTTACGAGGCAACTCCAGGCTCATTATTTGGGAGACACCCACCTCCACAATGGCAGCTAGTGTTTGTGTATGCTGTTCTGAGGGTGTCCCCAGGCTGGCCAGTAGCTCCTCGGTGTGTGTGTGAGTGGGGGCTGGGTTGGTGGCCCACCACCTATTCCACCTTGTTCCCTGGCGATTGCAGTGTCATGCTGTTTTGCATGTCGTATCAAGTCCATGCAGTGTCTTCACACCTGCTGGTAGGTGCGGTTATGGCCACCCACATCACTAACCCTCCTGCGAAGGTCCTGCCACAGGTCGTCACGCTGCTGGGCATGCTGTGGCACATGACTGAACAACACCTCGTAGTTCTCATGGAGGTACGGGATGAGGACATCATTCTCCTGGTGGCTGTACGCTGGCAGGCATGAATGAGGCATTATCTGGAAGACATAATGATGGTGACAGGTCACAGTATCACAGAGATGTACAGAGATACAGCTGCACATACATTTGTATTACATCTAGTACATCTGCACAGTTATCTTTGCAAATCGTCATGACACTGACACGACTGACATGTTTGTGTCACACATGTAACACCCGTTATGCATTGGATATCATCACCATATATGTGTGTCACCTCATTACATTGTTCATACTCCATGTGAATGCTGTCTTGATGTGGGCATGTCTGTTTGCCTGTACTGGTGTTCTTACCTATCAACACATGCCTGGATGTGTCCACAGTGATGCTGTTGACCTTGATGCTGTGTATATGTCACATATCAACACATACACTGCCTTAATGGACATGAGCAGTGACAATGCAGACATACACACGGAACCTTTACATGCATGTGTTTTGCTATATACATCTACACGGCACTGTACAGCAGTTCAACATCCTGCCACGGATTGCCTGTGTTGCACATGTGATAGACATGGGACAATGGCTAGCCGGACGTCATTCGCAGGGATGGTTATCAACTATAGCATGTACGGGCAAGGTTTCCTAGCTGTATCCAACAGTCATTTTGCCACCGCGAGGTGCATCAGTGCCACATTACTGATCCAGACAGTTAATAATACATCTACCATGCGGTCATCACACCATGTATGACAGAGATGACATGTGCAGCTTTGATGGACAGGGTTGCATGGTATGGCGGGAGTATGTAACATGTATGGCACAGGGATCTGTCCAGCATGTGGCGATCCTTGTAATAGGACAGTGGCTGTCCATGACGTATGTCTTTCAGATCAGGATATGTACGTGTAGCATGTCCAACATCACAGTGTAGCACATGTCTTTATGCAAGGTTGCCAGCATGCTGCATAGTGGAGGTGAGGATTGTGAAGGCTGGTATCGCCAATCCATGCATGGCCAATACCCTTAAAGGTGATATGTGATCCGATATTGGTCACCCGAGTGCTGAGTATGCCTTTCCAATGATCTCCATGCTCATGCATGGCACCCTGTCATGACATGGGTGCCTCGTATGACTACCTAATAGGCCTGGAGATGTCACCAACTCAGTGAGGTGAACTGCACAGCACCATCCCTTACACAGTGTCCATAATGTTGACCGCTGCCTAGGTGGTAGTTAATGGGTACAGGGTTATTCACCTAGCAGTGACAATGCTATTATCAGCTGTCAGATTGTGCACATATGTCACACACCTCACCCTCAAAGCCCATTCTGTATGTTGGCCACAACACTGAGACAGCTATTGCTCCTAGGTCATGGTCATTCACATCCTTACATACACAGATGCCTCCCATTTGTCTGTGTGGTATGGGCTACAATGAGGGGGGAGTACAAAACATTAACCCTGTTTTACTGTAGCTGCCACTGGTGTGATATGCACATGTCACTCTGACACCTTTTGTAGTTTTGATTCTGTCCACAGGCCACTGGTAGAACACTTCTGTGACATACGAAGGTACATCTAGTATACTCAGTGTAGCTGGAACACGGTATGGGTGATGATGTCTTATGACCTGTCACAGGTATACTATGCAGTGTGAAATCATCCGTACTGTCATCTACTTCTATACTGCTAACATTTACATTGATAAAGGTTCATAGACTTGCAGACCATACTCAGCAGGGTAATAGTGCAGTGCCTCCAATTATGACTGTCGTCTCCACTTGTGGGTTGCAGTGGGTTGATATTATCCAACACCCTATCTGTATTGCATATTCATGCTCAGCACTTGTTCAGAACTTGTGAGCACTTCATGAACTACTAATTACTATAGCACCCATTCCAACTCATTTCTTACAAGTACACTGTCTGTCCTTACATTTCCAGCTTGCTTACAATACAACAGCTGTTGTACACACGTAACTCACATATCTCGTGAGACATGGTTGAATATACAGGCATACCCAACTGTCACGTACCAGTGCTATCGCCTGTCTATATGATGACTATGGCAAACATGTGGCAATAGAGCAATTGTCTCATGTACACAGTCAATGCTCACCTCCCAACATATGACACTACAGCCTGTGGGAGATGCACATATGTAGCCATGTTGGGGGTAATGCTCTCACCAACCCAGACTGTACCTGACATTCATGTGGGGGCAAGTAACATTTGCAACACACCCCACTCTTCACATAGTCTCACAAGATCTCCACCACCACAGGCCACACATAGTATGAGTATGACATTTGCAGAACCTCTCCATACTCTGTGTAGGCACCAGAGGCAGCCCCCATCACCCAACACAACAATTACTTATAGCCCACAGACTCATGTGTGCCCATGAACTACAGCCAATAGGGTGTTATAACATACCCAACACACCAGTCATAGGTGACTCTGTAGGCGGTCACACTGATGTCCCACTCAGCAGGCTACACAAGGCAATAGTCGCTTACATCTAGCTGTCGGGTAACTGGTTCTGCAACATAACCTATGCACCCATGCCACGCCTCACCAGGTAGAATTTGACTGTCATTCTCCATGTTAGTGTGACTGCCCTGAGATGTAACTTCACAGACTACATGTGCAGGGACATGCAATAGCTCTCCGGTCTTGTAGCCCAGAAGGTGTCGGCCAAGCCCTGGGGAGCATTCTGCATTCATCCAGACCAGATACCATTGCACAACAACTGACTGTTTCACTTCAACAGTTGCCTATGCTTCTGCTGTCATTCCACAGGCATCCGGTATCTGTCCGCTTTGAATGACATGGTCTACAAAACACGATGCTTTGGCACAGATGACCTGCACCTGTCAGCCCTCAGAGTACAGATAACATGTAAGGCTCTTGCTGCTCCTATACTGCCTGTCTTGCACAGTTTCCAATAACATTGCCCACCAGAACAGGAACAGGCAAGCAAAACATGGGGTCATGTGACTCAATGCTTGACATCATCTCTGACGCACGGAGGCACGGCACTCCTTATAATGGACCACTTCAATATCTCTGCAGTGACTGGGACCTGCCTCTAGGCTCCGCAGAGCACACCTGCACTGACAGGTCATACGCAGACCACACCTTTCAGTCATGTAACCTGGACCGGAACACCCACAGCTGAAGTGTGTGCATATTTCACTATGTTGTACACACCTCCTGGCTGGTTACTTAGCACAATGCATCAGAGATGATCCACATGCAACTAACTGTGGCCAGAACTGCTATACATATTGTAACATGCTACGGATTCAACAACATACCCCACGGTTACCGGCCCTCATTTCTTGGTGTACTGGACAGTAGGATTCAGACAGGTACTACTGGTGTGCGACTGACACTACCCCACACTTAACTGGGATAGCTACTCGTGTACCGACACATTAGGCCAATGCTGGCCAGGATTCATAACCTCCACTTGGCTGGATCAACCTGCATACACACCACCACCAAGACCAACAATATCCTAGACATGGGCATTACCAACATGTTACTGGTGTTCCACACCAGTGGTTATCCCCTCGTTGGTAGTTTCTGAACATATGCTAATCACCCTTGTTATCCACATCCCGGCATCACACCCTTCATGGCATACACAGTACAAGATTAGTACAATGCCTACTACAGACATCTTATGACAGCAGTAGTAAATGTCATGACACCCGTGCAGATAGACAATTCACATACAAATGCTGAAACATACCCCAGTGCACTTCATTAGCACTTACACGACTGCATGGATCATGCTATTCCAAACAGAGCCATGATGGTACCCACCAGATAAAGGACGCCACTCTGGGGGTCCAGTTCCATGGACATAAAGTACAACAAAAGGTGAAGGCTGTTGCAAAGTGGAGTACAATCCCATGGGTGGGGTAGCTCACTGGTCAGCTTCAGTAGGGCTCCAGGATCCCTTATCACATCCTCCAAACCTAGCTACATAAACATTACTGTGACACATTCCAGGGTGTACCACAAAGCATTATGGAGGTATGTCAGTAGTCAATGGCAATACCCACATCTGCTCTGACATACGACGGTCACTCAGGAACATTACAGAACCGAGTGATGTTGGCAACATCCTAGTGGATGGGTTCAATGCTAACTTTACACCCTCTCACTCCCTACAGGGCCATAATCCATGCAGGAACATTGCGGGGTCCCTGCAGTCCCAACTACACAGTTCCAACCTGCACTCTCTAAGGCCTGGAACACAGACTCCATGTGACCGTCCAACATCCCAGGCTGTGATTTACACAAACCTCAGAACGACATGTCTCCCCACTTGGCCACCAGATTCACTAATAGCCCTGTATCAGACATTGTGGCCCCTGAATGGCACACAGCAACAGTTATCACACTCCACACAGGTGGCGCCACAATGAACCAGAGGGACTATTGCCCTATACGCACTGACTGGACTGTTCTGCAAGGCTATGGGGCACATCATCATGGAAGTCATTCACAGAGACATTGGTGGGCTCCAGACCTTTGATGCCACCCAGGTTGGACTTGTTAGGGCCAGACCACGGCTCCCACACCTGGTGGACTCCTTTGATACAGTTACCAGGGTAGGTGATGACGGTAAGGGGGTCCACACAGCCTACATTGTCCTCTCATTGGCTTTCAGCACCGTTCTCCATTCTGGTATTGACAACATACACACCCACCTGCACATTGACCCCTACATCTCAGGATGTTATGCAAAGTTGCTCATGGACAGGAGCCACACAATGAGGGTAGGATACCGTAGTACCTACTGTATTTCAGTTACACTTGGCATACCACAGTCCTCAGTCATAGGGCCCCTCATGTTTGGTATATGCTTCCCTGAGGTACAGGCTAGCACAGAGGGACTTTCCCTGACTAGATTTCCAGACAACTGCATACAAGGCATCATGCTTGATCCACCAGCTGATACAGACTCCCTCCATAAGGGTATCACTGTGACGGATACCTTATGTTGATAACATGGCCTCAAGCTGCATGACACATGGTGTATGAACATCCCCTTTGGATTACACCAATCACCCACTGACTATCACATAAGTGGTAGTCCCCTACATACATGTGACATTATACGGGATCTTAGTACACACGTATGTAGCACCCACTCCTTTGATAACCATATTGCCAATGTGGCATGGATATCCTTCTACGTGGCCACCCTTATCTGTACTGGGTTTGTAGATGGAACAAAGGCACCCATTGTACCTCTAAACTCCTGATGTATACACACATTCAAGGGTACAACACCCCGTTTAGGGTGTACCTTACAGAACAGCAACGGCTTTACATACCACAACATTAACACACCATGAGGATTATTGAGCTCCGAAGGTTGACGTATGCAACAGTACTATGGACACCATGACTGTACAAATTTGCATACTGCATACTCAGGGGTGACCTCTGCTGAACATACAGGGCCCATGTCCACAACAATATTCATGGATATACTCCACATAAGCGACATAAGCAAAAGCCACTGAGAGCAACATGGCTCATGGATATGTGCACAAATGCAACGATGAGTGGGATGTTCTTGAGGGTTACATTCCCAAACCAGACACTCACCATGCTTTGGAACATGATTCCTATGTACATCACGCAGGGACACTCAGTAGCACTGTTTATGAGATACCTCACTTGGTGGATGGGAGACACACACATGTACGCCAGGGATCACTGCAGTGGCTGTACTGTGCAGATGTGCAGGTAGCATGTGGCTCTGCTGTTCACAGACAGGAAACTACCCTAGAGAGGTGCTGCCAGTGTAAACACTGTAGCTGGGCTTACACATAGACTTGCCAGACAGCATAGTACCTCACTATGAACCTGTGAAGCTATTACATGGCCTTTGTGCATGGTTAATTGAGTAGCTCTTCCATTTCGATTAGCTATCATGCTGTTACAGTGTCCCATGACTATAAGCCATATGTATCATGTTATTGTGCATTGTACATGCCAATAGACGATACCTTTTGTTTGCATGATATAACTGTTATGCTGTGTAGAATATCTGACATATCTACCTACAATACTGTACATTACACATATTTTACATATTATCCCATAATGCAAAGCATGCTTGCACAGCAGGACCACCTTAGGCATGTTATTGTCATTATATGCCCATACACATGGCTACTGTGACAGTATATCAGCATATACTATCCCCTGCTATGGCACGTACTTGTTGGACAAACCCTACCACTGACGGCGGGTGGTGTGGAATTGTTCTGTTTAAAGCCCTCATGTAGCATCCCTTGTGGTGGTGCCTGTGATGTTTACCTTGTGGCCCACAGCAGGACACACAATTTCTACAAGCATTACTATGCTCAGCAAGACATCACTACATAATACCTCTTCCCACTTTATGCATTGCGGACACTTTTAATTAATACAAAACAGGCTATACATACACTAATATACTGAGTGTTCTACATACCTTGTTAGCGTTCCGAACTTTCGTAAATATCTCTCTTACACCTTTACTGTTTAAGTGGTTCTATGGTATGAGCATACGGTTTGAATGTCTGGCAAGTCATCCTTATATACGTTGATACATGTGGTTTCCTGCCGCCAATTGGTGTTACTGAGTAAATTATTACATGTACATCAGCTGTACAGCTACTCCATTCGCCAATTACGCGGCAACAGTGGGGTATAATTGAATTCTCCACTTGGGCGTTGCCCTTTTGCCATACCTTCGGGGAGACGGGCTGTATGTGTTTTGTTGTGTGGAATTGCAACTGCTATTTGTAGAGATACGGATATTTTGGATTCATGTCCCCCATGGATTGTTTGTGACGGCTAGAGTATGTGGTTCTACATGTGAGTGTACCTGTCATCTCACCCGTCTGATAAGGGACTATTGCAAGCAAAACCTGTAACATCGCCGTCTGTTCCATTATACAACAGCTATGATTTCACATGGCGCCTTTACAAATGTGTCTCTCACAAGGTAAGTTAACGCTTCTGCAGATGTAATTGAGTGAGTGGCTGTTTGTGATGTTATTACAGTCTGTATTACTATTGTTTTGTGTGTGGGAGATGTAGGTGGGTGTACATAACATATACAGGTTTGTGGGGACTGCATTTCTACTTATTCCATATATGTCTGTGGGCTCCTTCCCTAATTGAAGAGCTATCAGTTAGTAGACTGAAACTATGGTTGTTACGGGCTTATACATTGGGCCATTGTTAATTGGTTTCTATATAGTATGCAGGTGAGGTTGATACTTCCATACCTCCAGAAATACAGCGATATGTAAAGGAATGTTACTAAATGACAGCTGTCACGTGTATTTCTGTCACAGATATTTGCACTCATTGCAGTTGTGTTGGTGACTGAACCTCTTTGGCATGGGTTGCCACCTTTTCAAATGGCCATAGTGGGACATTTGCAGGACACACATTGATGTTTACAGGCCGACACATACCCACGGTCAGTACACAGGTTAGCACATACTTTTATCCTGAATACATACTTATTATTCTTGTAACATTTAGCTACTTGTCATGTTTCATGTAACATTTACGTTTTTTAGATACAGGCATAACTATTTAATGCAACTATTACATAATATATGGGACATAATTATGTCCTACAATCTTGGACATTTGCCCTTTTTAATATTTTTTGTCAGGACACAACTGCCCAGGGAGGGGCTGTCCCTCTTAAAGTGGGACAGGTAGTAACCGTATGCCTACGGCCAGCTATACACACACCTACCCTAATGATCTACCTCCGAGTTAGCACTAACAGACACACAATGCAAACACACACACACATATTACAGTCCCACGGAAATGCACATGGCACCCTCAACACACACATACATAGACTATGGCAATCACAAACACAGTTGAACACAGTACCTACGTGGACCGCAAAACCGGCAGCGATAACTAAATGTCCCTTAATATCGTGATAATATTACACGTGGTTCTAGTGTTCCAGTACTGTGTTCTTTCAGTCTTTCAGCCTCGTGGTTACACGTGTTGGTATGTGACACATTCCATAGTTGGCAGTATCCTATTTATTTGTACCTCCATGGTTGTGTACATGTAGGTGACCTATCTACATATTTGCAGATATAGGTGAATCCGTATATATCAACATATATCTCTCTATCACCCTTTCTATCTCTAGTATGTATATGTGTATATATATATATATATATATATATATATATATATATATATATATATATATATATATATATATATATATAAAAAACAGAGAGAGTGACAGGCAGAATACACCTTTCATTGTGTACTTGTGTACATGTTGGTGTATACTGTTACCTGGACTCCGCGCGTTTGTGTTTGAACCTGTCACATTACACACCAGCCATTGGTACATCTTGGGTAGCTTAGTGTTAGGTGATTGTGTACATGATTGCGTGTTCTCCTCCTGGCAGTGGTCATTTTACCCTTCAGAGCAGACACTATTAGTACAGGGGTGAATAATGCTGGTTTCACCTGTTCTGGACATCATTGACTGTGATCTGCGTGATATTCAGAGAAGCTTAGCCCTGTTTCACGCATATCTGTATAGTTATATTTAAACGACGCTTACCAGCACTGGGCAATGCATATTCCCGCTAACATGTGCTAAACATGATCTGATGACCTGTGTCCAACATGCATTATTCGTGCCTTCGGGATTACGTTACATCCCTTGCAGGACATGGGACCGGGAACATGCACGACAGTCACTGCATTTACCACTTGGGCATCTGGGACTTGTACACGTGTTATGGCATTTTGTATGTGGACTATACTATGGCTGTTACTCCATACTGTGATCAAATGGGTAACTCAGTTAGTTTACATATGGATGAGACCTATTAATGCTATGTCCAAGTGATGTTTAATGGATGTGCTCCAGCATTGGGTATGTATGTCACAGTGAGCCACACACTATAATGTGCTACACCTTCACACAACCATAGGTGGAGCATGCTGGGGTGACAGATACCTGTCATGGGTACACCCCATGCTTCACCACTACATCCATGATTACATTATATGGAGCCCCTCATTAACGCACCAGGGAATCCATGCAGAGTGTGTGGGGAACAGTGATTGCACACATGGATCCCGCAATTGGCTCTGCTCCACTGAGCAACAGTTGGTTACTCGATGTGGTGATAATGACCTCTGACAATCAGGCGTGTACCTACCGATGTACCTAGGAACCTATACACACAGGTGTGTGTACTGTTCAGGTGTTGACATTCCTTGTTCCAATAGCTGTTGTGTGTACAATGGTTGAGGGCTGCCTATGTAGGATTCATACAGTAGACCACCTATACATTACAATTTACAGGTTGTCGCGTGTGTGTGCCATCCATTTTACTGTGTGTGCAGGTGGAGAGGTGTGTCAGTCCGTAGGGGCCTACACTGTCAGAGTATGTGCTATATGCTTCCCTCTTTGCCAAGGCATAGGCATATTGGGCACGCCTCCGTCTGCCTTCTGGGGCTTGCACAGGGTGTTCGTGGCCTGAATCGCTCTGTGCCTGTGATGGCCTTGGCAATTGCGGTGGACTGTGAGGGCCTTCACCATTTTGTCCCTGCTGCAGCTGTTTCCACAGGATCATATTATGTAGCATGGCACATACTATGAGGATGTGGGAACACGTGCTTGGAGAGTACTGCAAGGCTCCACCAGATATGTCCAAGCAACGGAACCGTGATTTCAGCATCCCGAACACACGCTCTATGATGATTCTGGTGTGTGTGTGTGCCTCATTATGGCGTTCTTGTATGAGTGTGTGTGCATTTCTGATGGGATCATCATCCACGGCTCCAGTGCATAGCCAGCATCCCCCACAAGGTGGCCATGTGGGATGTCCCCCCTGACAAATACCTGATACAGTTGTGAGGCATGCCAGATGTGGGAGTCATGGTAGCTTCCAGGGCTGCCAGCACACACATCCATGATAATGCCCTGGGCATTGCACACGACCTGGCAGTTGATAGAGTGGTATCCCTTGCGGTTTATGTAGCACCTACCATGCTCACCGGGTGGTGACTTGATATGTATGTGCATGCAGTCTATCACACCCAGTACCTCCGGGTAGTGTGCCACATGGTGGAAGAGACGCATATTGCTGGCCAACTCCTCCTGAGTTTGTGGGAAGTATATATGCTCATTGGCATGTGGTAACATGGCATCCAGGAACTGGTGTAGTACCCTGGATGCTGATGCCTGTGAGATCCCCATTATATCTCCAGTTGGCCTTTGAAAGGTACCTGTGACTAGTATTCACAAGCTTACACATACCTTCATGTCCACTGGCATGGGTTCCCCTCTGTTGTTTCTGGATCTCAGGCATGGCCGGCACAGCTCAACTATTTGCTGTAAGATGTCCCTGTCCACCCTGTTAAGCTTTACAATCTCCAGATCATGTAGCCGCTGGTAGGTTACCCTTGGTCTGAACACTCTTCTCCTCCTCCTTCGGGGCCTGCAGTGGTTGTCAGCATCATCCTCCACAACACCGTCAGTCTCTAACACATGGTGATAAATCACAGCTATGGCGACTCCCAACATGTACATTGTAAATGTTCCCCATATGTTTACACCTATGGTGCAGTGTTTGGGAATACACAGGTGTGTGCGGTGCTTTCATGCTTTATACTATTGTGCTGTGAACACTGATGGTGTCATAGGGTGTGCATGTACGATCATAGCTACAGGGTATTTTATGTGTTTTACGACAGGAACTACTATTGTGGTGCCTTTGGTGTTGAATTACATTTGGCTGCCGTGGATTACCTCTTGCCCTTCCTTTTACATTTCTTAACGTTTCACCTCCCATTTTCTGGCATACATCCAGCAGCCTGCTTTCATTTGTACTTTCCTACACCTGGCTTATCTTGTGTAATGTGTTCTATGGCCGATCTACTGCAGGTTTGCTTTGCTCTGCTATGACAGTTCTCTTTTCTTTGCAATCCGACACCTCCCCTATCCTGTTTTGCATGTTTCTGAGAGCAGACTTGTCAGCTGCCGTCGATTGCCCACTGTGAGTTGATAGGTGTTAATTGCTCAGTTGTACTCCAATTACCGTACTGTGGCATTTCCTTATTTTCTTCCCCTGACCTTCCTGTTTGAGCTATGGTGTGCAGCGCGTGCATCCGGTTATCAGGTTTTGGGCACGTTTTCCTCCCCGTACACATGTGCTTTCAGGCACCATATATGCTCTCAGCTAAACAATGCTATACCTACCTCCCCACCCCTGTCCTGCGGCTTTGCTTAGCAACGGCCAGGCCAGATTTGCATTGCTCCAATGTGCTTTCAGCTACGGTGGCACACCCCACTGCTGATGTCATGTATACCTCTAAGCCACTCCTCAGTGTTGTAGCGCTGTGCCATATGGTACATCCTTAGTCTGGCGGGACGTTTGTGATTCACTATTACCTGCCTCATTTGTATGGCATTAACTACTAATTCCTAGTTACCGCGCCGAACACTGTCACAGACCCTTAGCAACCCTTGCAGCTTGGTTGTGGTGTACCATGCATACCATTGAGTATTATGGTGAAATCATGATTTGTATTACATTGCAATTTTATGACATTTGTATATATTTTCTTTGTGTTACCATTTGCGCACACATGCCCTGTGGTTGTACTTTGCGTTACTGTGGACATGACATTAAATGTTGTTTTTTAGGTGTTGTGCATCTTTTCTTATGCCATTGGCTGTATATTTAGCCATTGGCATATGTTAACTTTGTAATACATGAGTCTGGTCCGCTTTCATAGCTCTGATGTTCTGTTTGGAAAAATGTAAACCGTGTTTTTTCGTTTACATTTCTGTGGGCTTACGCTATGCCTGCACCACTTCATGAATCGCTATGTACCTTCATTTGCATGGTGAGGCACTTCGCATGGGGTGATTAGCATACCTAAGCCGAGGGCTGCGCAGATCTGGCATAGGCCGGTAGTGCACATGGAATTGGATCGTACCTGAATCTCTCGGCGGCCATGTTTGGCGTTATACCACCTACACTACGCCTGCGCCTGGCGCAGGCCTCATGAATCCTGGGGAATGTCTATCCAAGTTGTCTTAGCTATCCTTCTTACTTATATCTCATAATAAATTTCTTTGCACTGCAAACCTGACGTTTTCATTGTGCCCAGTTACTGAATGTATACTATGCAGTACTTTTTATTCCTAATGTTTCTCATAAGTGTAATTCAGTTATGCTGAATACCAGTGTAAGCTCTTAATTCAGTTATGTTGAATACTGATACAGACTGTTAATCATGTTTATTTTTGACATTTATGGAACTTTTTCCCTGGGCCTCCACAGAAAATGGACACTTCTGGCCTGGACAAACTATCCCAGTAAACAAATGTTAAATAAAAATAAACAAATAAAATTAACATTTTTTAATTATTTTGTGATATAACTCGATTCTCTTTTTCTGATGATGTTTGAATGGCGAGATAAATGAAAGCACAATTACTTCGATAGTGATTTTGTCATGGGTTAGTGGTCAGCGAAATGTTGATTTGTGTTCTGGTAATGTTGAAGTAAGGAAATATTATAGGGGAATGATACTGTATACCTCAAGCTAATATTGAGAGTTATAAGACACTAACATGGGGTCCGTGGTGATAGTAAGTTTAGATACTGTAAGCTTTGTTTTTGCATGTTAGTATAGCTCAGACAGCTTGTTTATTACAAGACAATGAGTACTGTTGGAAGTAATTGTTGGAGAAAAAATGGGGAAAAGGCTTTGTTGGAAATGTTTTTCTGCTTTTACCTATTGTCCTTTGCTCTAATCGCTAGATCTATTCCTGCATCCATGCATGTTAGAAGTAGGGTGTGGATGTAGTGTAAATTCAGTCATAGAAGGAGAAGCTTCTGCAGCTTATAAAGTTAGACACACCTGGGACAAAGGGGGCTAAAACTGAGCAGATGCTAGAAGTAATTAATGCATGCATATGCACCAAAATACTGCTTAGTACAGAAATCTACTGCAAAAAAAGGCGAAAAATCTGCAGCCATAAAAGTACTCTGTCTATAAAGATAAGTTGGCTATTTGAATATACTCAGTACGGGGTCTGTGAATATATTGCAAAATGAAGCAGGTAGTAGGTATAAGAGCCTTAGTAGTATACGGAATTGTGATCATTTTATCCCAGCTGAAAAATGTGAAATGGCTATAGCAGGTTAATATTAAACATTCAGTTCCTGGGTTATTAGAAACTGCTAAAAGAGGCACACAGTAGCAGCTTACAGATCACAAAACAGAAAGGTGAACTGTAGCTACGAAGTAACTTTTAAGAAGAGATGGTTGGTGCAGTTGCAAAATGTTTGTATTGTTGAATATGTGTCTTTGTACTGAATTTAGTAAAAGTTTTTTTAGGTGGGAACTACACTGACAATGATTGGATGAGGAGTGCAGTGCAATGAGTTGTTGTCCAAATTTGTTAGAACCACTGAGCTGAAATATTACTAAGGATGCTACATGTATTTTTATAAAGTAGAGCTATCAAGCATATATGTTGTGCAGCTGTGGAAAGGGGAATGTGAAACAGGAAGTTGAGTTTATTAGGTTGGCAAATTGTAGAAGTGTGTGGACCTTTAATCTGAGGAGTTTGGAGGTGGAGACTGGAGGGGGAGAGGATAATATAAATTAAGTCTCTTGAGGGTGGCTGGGAAATTGGGGGTGGAAATGGATATTAGCAGGCACAGACTTGCACATTAGTGTGAGACAATCAGTTTGCACACATGCAGTTTGATGCTCATGGATTGAGTAAACTGGCTACAGCAGAAGACAAAGTAAAAAAATGAAATAATACCAAAATATGGTGACTCAAAATAAAAAGTCAGATGTGACAGTAATTAGTGAAGGAGGAGGTAGGGAACCATGCATTGATGGTAACATACTGATTAAAACCTCAGGGAAGTGGGGTGGGATGAAGTCTGACCACAAGGGACATTCATTAGCTTATTGTTAGCAGCAGCCACAGCAATTTCAACAACCAAAACATTAAACTGCAACCGTAACCTTATTGACTAGTCTTTATTATTAAAATATAAAGTGACAGCACGGTGTAAAAAAGGCAAATGAATATCGGTAGTCTTAAAGCAATGACTTGCTGGAAACATCTGGACAACAACTGTGGGAAATGGGGAATGTGATGTTAATATCACTAACACACATTTAATATCTGGCAGTTTTCTAAGATGCTTTAAGTGATTTATGAATAGTAGGGAAGACAGTACCTAACTATGCATGACCAGTGCCAAATTAAGTGCACCCTGATCCCCTGGTATTTTTTTAAATCACGGTTCTTCAATATACATATCGCATACACACACGTTTTGGGGGGAAATGCATAAGTGCACACGTCCTTTTGGATTAATGGTCCTGAATGAATATTTAGCTATCAAATTTCTATATATTGTTCAATAAAGCAAACTTTATTTGTGTGGGTGTGCATGTGTGTGTCTGTGTGTGTGTGTGTGTGTGTGTGTGTGTGTGTGTGTGTGTGTGTGTGTGTGTGTGTGTGTGTGTGTGTGTGTGTGCATGTATGCTTCTTTGGTTGTGTTTAAATCTGAGCAACATTGCACATTTTTCAACAAGAGATTAAACAAATCATGCTAGCATGCATTTTCTTTGACCTCTCCAGTCCCATCAAATTTAGAAGATAAAATCAACAGCCGTCTTTACTTTCCTAGGCCTCCTTAACAAGACTAACAGCTTTACCCCATCTAGATTTTCTAACTCAGTTTCACATGATTTTCCTCTGTATCCACCACCTCAACTCCTAAAACTACAATTAACATTTACTACCCATAGTAAAAAACAAACAAAAACGGAACTGGAAACAATAAGAATAAACTCTGAATAATATTCACTGTTTAATGTAAGCGCTTTCGGCTTAGTCTCTACTAAGCCTTCTTCAGACAAACAGTGGGTAAAGCAGTAATAAAAGCTTAAATACGTTCATTAATTAAATGATGATACCTAATTAAAAGGGAAATGCTCACTAGTAAAAACATAGGTGTAAAAATCTTAATAAATCTATCTATACAGTTACAGAATACTCACTACTCTAAAAGATATATATATATATATATATACATTTGTGTATTAATTCTACTAATTTAATTGCTTTGAAATCATCAAAGCAGTAAACATTATGTACATATAAAATGAAAGCAGGTACTAATAAATGCAAACATTCATATTACTTATGATTACTAAACTTAATGCATTAGAACAAACTATAAGTTCACCCCAACCAAGGTGTAGAAAGCTATTAAATATATTTGAATGTTATTCAATATATAATAATAATATTTGTACATTTTTATACAATATAATAAGTGTAATAAATATATACATATTAATATGAAAATATTAATATAAAGGTATATACAAGTGTTACATAAAAATATAGATGTAAAAGTGTCTAAACACATATGCAAATTGATGTTAACTATTCTACCTATTCAATGACAATAATTTAAGAATACATTTGATTGACAATGTTTCATTTAGACCAGGATATGACTGTGCATTGGTCAAAATTTGCCATTTGAGTTCGTCTAATTCTAACTTCAATTGCCAAGGACCCTCTAATATCCAAAATTCTTTGTTGCAGAATAATAAATTTAAATGAGTGAGATGGATGCTGCGAAATATGCTTAGCTAAAGCATTATTAAGGTCCAATTTATTGATAGCATACATGTGTTCGTACACCCTCTGTCTAAATTTTCTCTCTGTTTTTCCTATATAGAACCTATTACATTGTTGGCATAGCAGCATATACAACCATCTTACTTTCAGTTATATTTACAATTGAGGAAATACTTTTTTTCATTAATAAAACAAGTTTGACCAGTAAGTATATATTTGCATTGCTGGCAACAACCGCATTTAAACATCCCTCTTATATTTGAATGTGTAATACAAATATTATGCTTTTTTTCTAGGATGTTTTCAAGTTTGGGCCCCTCTTATAGGTAATCTTTGGTCTATCCCCTAAAGTACCCAATAAATGTTCATTGTTCTTAATAACTGACCAATTTTTATACAATATTTCTTTTATATATTTATGATCCAATGAATAAGTGAATAAGAAACTTGCATGATATGAACCATTATTAGGAGCAACATTAGTTACACTCCCATCAAACATGTCAATCTGAGATGTCTCAGAATCCAAATGGAATCCTACGCTTACTTTTAATAAGGGTAAAAAATGTCCTGACAAACGTTTTTGTTCTACTTCTGTTCTGATAGCTCTAATAAGATGGTTTGGGTAACCCCTATTCATAAACATACCCTGCAATAAGTCGCATTCACATTCGAAATCAAGATTGTCAGAGGTCATGCGAGCTGCCCTAACCATTTGTCCTTTGATGACTGCACGCTTCTGATGAATTGGATGGCAACTAGAAAAGTGCAAAAAACTGTTTGAATATGTAGGTTTCCTGAATATTTTACTCTTATAACAGTGTTCGACTTTATCTTTAAACAGTAAGACATCCAAAAAATTGATAGAATCCATTCCTATCTCATAAGTAAATTCCAGAAAAGAACAAGATTTTGAAATTGACTCTATAAAAACAGGAATATCATTAGGATCCCCTTTCCATAAACAGAACATATCATCCTGGTACCTAGTGTACCAGGAGACATTGTTCAGAAACAATGGGTTTACAAATAAATAAGTATGTTCTCAATGGGCCATTACCACATTAGCGAATGCGCCACCACAAGGAGAACCCATTGCCACTCCGGATTTTTGTAAGAAAAATTTGTTATTAAATGTCATAAAGTTGTTAGTAAGTATGAGGTCCAAAAGAGAAGTTATTAAATAAATATCATTTTGGTCTACCTTATTCTTAACCAAAAATTCGGAGACCCATTCTATACCCAAATCGTGCGGAATGACCGTGTATAGATCTTTGACATCTATAGTTATGAATGTGCTATTTTCATGATATATTAGTTTGTTAATACCTTCCAAGAATGACCACGAATCTTTACAAATTTGAGGCTCTTTGGTTAAGATTGGCTTGAGTAAATTATCAATAAATTTAGCACATCCATAAGTAATTGAACCACGGCCATCCACAATTATTCTAAATGGTGGTTCAACTAATGATTTATGGATTTTTGGGGCTCCAAATATTGCTGGAATAATTGGTGCTGCCATGGATAAATATTCATACTGGTTAATATCAACAGAAGATTCTATAAACAGATCATCTATACATTGTTTGATTTTCCTGTATGCCACATTAACTTCATTTCTAGATACTTGATTGTAAAATTCTGTGTTTAACTGTTTTTCAATGTTATCATTATATGCCTGTTGGTCCATAAACACAAGACCACCTCCTTTATCGGGTTTCATAACCCTAACATCAGTGCTCTTAATTAAAGTGATTAGGTCTAATTCATCCTCAGTGTAATTCCTTCTATGACCATTCCTATGTGAACTGCAAACATTTCTCATATCCAATTCACACATTTTTTCAAAAATACATAAATCAGGATGGAGTGGTGGATTAAATTGACTAGAGACCTTTAAAATGTTAGTGATGGAAGAATTATTGCCCATCAAGGAGTTTAAATTAAGCTTCCGTGTGAACAGCTTTAAATCAATAATAGTCTCTGCAATTTCAGTTGTTCTGTCTGGCACAAAAGACAAACCTTTAGATAACAAACTGACCATATGTTCATTAATGGACAACGAAGAATAGTTAAAGACCTTAAAATCACCTTCTGATGAAACAGATATTCTTAAGGAAGGTGTATTGTTAACAGACATATAATCTATCTCTTGGGTTGCCTCCTGGTATTCATCGTTATCGAGGAGTTGGTGCTCTTCTTCCTGTTGTTGTTCAAACGCCTGTTGTTCCTGGAGTAAAAACCCTGATTGGGCTGGTTATTATTACCAGCAGTATGATTATTATTAATATTATTTCTATTATTATTATTTTGCTGATTGATGAGCCTTTCACTACGTCGAAGCGGTTCACTTTGAACTGGCTCATCAGCAGGTGTAGAAGAGGCATAGTTAACATCATCAATTTGCACAAGTTGGCCATTATGAGCAGCTGAAGTGCCTTGGTTGTTTAAATTCTCAGGCTTAAGCGGAGGGGGATCAGGATACGCTTCGTTGTTAGCATATGCAGAAATGTCCCTCTGTAGCTTACGTTTCTTGGTACTCAAAAATTTGTCCATTGCCGTATCAATACTAGTATAAATGCGACAATACTCAAATTTATATCTTAAAAAATCAACATGACCTTTTATGATTTGGTCTAAGGACTCCAACTCTCCCTTATACCTTATGATCTCCAAATCATAAAAATTGATGAGTGCCTTCAAAAATTCAACTGCTTGTCTGTCAAATAATTCTAATAGTTCAGCATGAAATGTTGAACCAGCCACTAAACCTGCTGGGAATCTCCATTGTCGGAGACCCTTAGGTATAACTTTCTTATTTATGCACTCATTGAGGTAGGAAACTTCTAGTTGAAGTTTCCTACATTTAAACATTTTAGTGTCAAATTCATCAATAACATTCATCAAAGAATTATTAACTTGTGTATTAATCAGTTGTTGGCCTGTATTGTTAGAAAACGAATCTGTGAAAAAATCCCCATTACTAAAAAATGATGTTATTGAGGGGATATCTTGTACACTAGAAATAGTTCCTTCAGTCACATTTCGATTATTCTGTCTATTATCTGAAACAAAGTTAATAGAATTACCTTGACCTGGGTGCATAAAGTCAGAAGGCCCATTGTTACCAACACATCTGTCAGCATAGGATAAATCCACATTTGGAACAGATAATCCGTTAATATTGGCTGCAGAACCACATGGGAAATATGGTCCTGCAGGCTGTCTTTGCCCAGGTTGAATCGAACTAGCGGAACTGCTGGTTGGTTGTAAATGCCGAACAGACTGCGAGTTTTCAGCTTGTGTCCGCTCCGATAGAGCAGAAATAGTAGGACCGCTAGTTTGCTGAATAAGTGGTGGAAAATCTTCTCCACGCTCAGCCAAACATGCTGGTGTGTGCGATTCAACCGTTCCTTGTGGATAATGACGACCTTCCGGATTGTGTAACATGTTGGGCTGAGTAACCGATTTATAGTTACCGCATTGCGAAGCTTCCACTTTCTGTGTTAGTGCTTCAACGACCTAGAAGCACATTTACTAGAGCAGTGAGGTTTCTGATAGCATCTGTTTGTTGCGAACCAATACTTGGTTCCAATACAGTATTCTCAGTGTCACTATTATTAAATAATGGCTGCGTCAATTCCGTTCCCAGATTCCATTTGACGAAAACTCAGAACAAATGGCAAAAAAAGAAAACTGGTAAAAAACAAACAAAAACGGAACTGGAAACAATAAGAATAAACTCTGAATAATATTCACTGTTTAATGTAAGCGCTTTCGGCTTAGTCTCTACTAAGCCTTTTTCAGACAAACAGTGGGTAAAGCAGTAATAAAAGCTTAAATACATTCATTAATTAAATGATGATACCTAATTAAAAGGGAAATGCGCACTAGTAAAACATAGGTGTAAAAATCTTAACAAATCTATCTATACAGTTACAGAATACTCACTACTCTAAAAGATATATATATATATATATATATATACATTTGTGTATTAATTCTACTAATTTAATTGCTTTGAAATCATCAAAGTAGTAAACATTATGTACATATAAAATGAAAGCAGGTACTAATAAATGCAAACATTCATATTACTTATGATTACTAAACTTAATGCATTAGAACAAACTATAAGTTCACCCCAACCAAGGTGTAGAAAGCTATTAAATATATTTGAATGTTATTCAATATATAATAATAACATTTGTACATTGGACCTTAATAATGCTTTAGCTAGGCATATTTCGCAGCATCCATCTCACTCATTTAAATTTATTATTCTGCAACAAAGAATTTTGGATATTAGAGGGGGTCCTTGGCAATTGAAGTTAGAATTAGACGAACTCAAATGGCAAATTTTGACCAATGCACAGTCATATCCTGGTCTAAATGAAACATTGTCAATCAAATGTATTCTTAAATTATTGTCATTGAATAGGTAGAATAGTTAACATCAATTTGCATATGTGTTTAGACACTTTTACATCTATATTTTTATGTAACACTTGTATATACCTTTATATTAATATTTTCATATTAATATGTATATATTTATTACACTTATTATATTGTATAAAAATGTACAAATATTATTATTATATATTGAATAACATTCAAATATATTTAATAGCTTTCTACACCTTGGTTGGGGTGAACTTATAGTTTGTTCTAATGCATTAAGTTTAGTAATCATAAGTAATATGAATGTTTGCATTTATTAGTACCTGCTTTCATTTTATATGTACATAATGTTTACTACTTTGATGATTTCAAAGCAATTAAATTAGTAGAATTAATACACAAATGTATATATATATATATATATATATCTTTTAGAGTAGTGAGTATTCTGTAACTGTATAGATAGATTTATTAAGATTTTTACACCTATGTTTTTACTAGTGAGCATTTCCCTTTTAATTAGGTATCATCATTTAATTAATGAATGTATTTAAGCTTTTATTACTGCTTTACCCACTGTTTGTCTGAAGAAGGCTTAGTAGAGACTAAGCCGAAAGCGCTTACATTAAACAGTGAATATTATTCAGAGTTTATTCTTATAGTTTCCAGTTCCGTTTTTGTTTGTTTTTTACCAGTTTTCTTTTTTTGCCATTTGTTCTGAGTTTTCGTCAAATGGAATCTGGGAACGGAATTGACTCGCAGCCATTATTTAATAATAGTGACACTGAGAATACTGTATTGGAACCAAGTATTGGTTCGCAACAAACAGATGCTATCGGAAACCTCACTGCTCTAGTAAATGTGCTTCTAGGTCGTGTTGAAGCACTAACACAGAAAGTGGAAGCTTCGCGCAATGCGGGTAACTATAAATCGGTTACTCAGCCCAACATGTTACACAATCCGGAAGGTCGTCATTATCCACAAGGAACGGTTGAATCGCACACACCAGCATGTTTGGCTGAGCGTGGAGAAGATTTTCCACCACTTATTCAGCAAACTAGCGGTCCTACTATTTCTGCTCAATCGGAGCGGACACAAGCTGAAAACTCGCAGTCTGTTCGGCATTTACAACCAACCAGCAGTTCCGCTAGTTCGATTCAACCTGGGCAAAGACAGCCTGCAGGACCGTATTTCCCAAGTGGTTCTGCAGCCAATATTAACGGATTATCTGTTCCAAATGTGGATTTATCCTATGCTGACAGACGTGTTGGTAGCAATGGGCCTTCTGACTTTATGCACCCAGGTCAAGGTAATTCTATTAACTTTGTTTCAGATAATAGACAGAATAATCGAAATGTGACTGAAGGAACTATTTCTAGTGTACAAGATATCCCCTCAATAACATCATTTTTTAGTAATGGGGATTTTTTCACAGATTCGTTTTCTAACAATACAGGCCAACAACTGATTAATACACAAGTTAATAATTCTTTGATGAATGTTATTGATGAATTTGACACTAAAATGTTTAAATGTAGGAAACTTCAACTAGAAGTTTCCTACCTCAATGAGTGCATAAATAAGAAAGTTATACCTAAGGGTCTCCGACAATGGAGATTCCCAGCAGGTTTAGTGGCTGGTTCAAAATTTCATGCTGAACTATTAGAATTATTTGACAGACAAGCAGTTGAATTTTTGAAGGCACTCATCAATTTTTATGATTTGGAGATCATAAGGTATAAGGGAGAGTTGGAGTCCTTAGACCAAATCATAAAAGGTCATGTCGATTTTTTAAGATATAAATTTGAGTATTGTCGCATTTATACTAGTATTGATACGGCAATGGACAAATTTTTGAGTACCAAGAAACGTAAGCTACAGAGGGACATTTCTGCATATGCTAACAACGGCGTATCCTGATCCCCTCCGGCTTAAGCCTGAGAATTTAAACAACCAAGGCACTTCAGCTGCTCATAATGGCCAACTTGTGCAAATTGATGATGTTAACTATGCCTCTTCTACACCTGCTGATGAGCCAGTTCAAAGTGAACCGCTTCGAATTAGTGAAAGGCTCATCAATCAGCAAAATAATAATAATAGAAATAATATTAATAATAATCATACTGCTGGTAATAATAACCAGCCCAATCAGGGTTTTTACTCCAGGAACAACAGGCGTTCGAACAACAACAGGAAGAAGAGCACCAACTCCTCGATAACGATGAATACCAGGAGGCAACCCAAGAGATAGATTATATGTCTGTTAACAATACACCTTCCTTAAGAATATCTGTTTCATCAGAAGGTGATTTTAAGGTCTTTAACTATTCTTCGTTGTCCATTAATGAACATATGGTCAGTTTGTTATCTAAAGGTTTGTCTTTTGTGCCAGACAGAACAACTGAAATTGCAGAGACTATTATTGATTTAAAGCTGTTCACACGGAAGCTTAATTTAAACTCCTTGATGGGCAATAATTCTTCCATCACTAACATTTTAAAGGTCTCTAGTCAATTTAATCCACCACTCCATCCTGATTTATGTATTTTTGAAAAAATGTGTGAATTGGATATGAGAAATGTTTGCAGTTCACATAGGAATGGTCATAGAAGGAATTACACTGAGGATGAATTAGACCTAATCACTTTAATTAAGAGCACTGATGTTAGGGTTATGAAACCCGATAAAGGAGGTGGTCTTGTGTTTATGGACCAACAGGCATATAATGATAACATTGAAAAACAGTTAAACACAGAATTTTACAATCAAGTATCTAGAAATGAAGTTAATGTGGCATACAGGAAAATCAAACAATGTATAGATGATCTGTTTATAGAATCTTCTGTTGATATTAACCAGTATGAATATTTATCCATGGCAGCACCAATTATTCCGGCAATATTCGGAGCCCCAAAAATCCATAAATCATTAGTTGAACCACCATTTAGAATAATTGTGGATGGCCGTGGTTCAATTACTTATGGATGTGCTAAATTTATTGATAATTTACTCAAGCCAATCTTAACCAAAGAGCCTCAAATTTGTAAAGATTCGTGGTCGTTCTTGGAAGGTATTAACAAACTAATATATCATGAAAATAGCACATTCATAACTATAGATGTCAAAGATCTATACACGGTCATTCATACGATTTGGGTATAGAATGGGTCTCCGAATTTTTGGTTAAGAATAAGGTAGACCAAAATGATATTTATTTAATAACTTCTCTTTTGGACCTCATACTTACTAACAACTTTATGACATTTAATAACAAATTTTTCTTACAAAAATCCGGAGTGGCAATGGGTTCTCCTTGTGGTGGCGCATTCGCTAATGTGGTAATGGCCCATTGGGAACATACTTATTTATTTGTAAACCCATTGTTTCTGAACAATGTCTCCTGGTACACTAGGTACCAGGATGATATGTTCTGTTTATGGAAAGGGGATCCTAATGATATTCCTGTTTTTATAGAGTCAATTTCAAAATCTTGTTCTTTTCTGGAATTTACTTATGAGATAGGAATGAATTCTATCAATTTTTTGGATGTCTTACTGTTTAAAGATAAAGTCGAACACTGTTATAAGAGTAAAATATTCAGGAAACCTACATATTCAAACAGTTTTTTGCACTTTTCTAGTTGCCATCCAATTCATCAGAAGCGTGCAGTCATCAAAGGACAAATGGTTAGGGCAGCTCGCATGACCTCTGACAATCTTGATTTCGAATGTGAATGCGACTTATTGCAGGGTATGTTTATGAATAGGGGTTACCCAAACCATCTTATTAGAGTTATCAGAACAGAAGTAGAACAAAAACGTTTGTCAGGACATTTTTTACCCTTATTAAAAGTAAGCGTAGGATTCCATTTGGATTCTGAGACATCTCAGATTGACATGTTTGATGGGAGTGTAACTAATGTTGCTCCTAATAATGGTTCATATCATGCAAGTTTCTTATTCACTTATTCATTGGATCATAAATATATAAAAGAAATATTGTATAAAAATTGGTCAGTTATTAAGAACAATGAACATTTATTGGGTACTTTAGGGGATAGACCAAAGATTACCTATAAGAGGGGCCCAAACTTGAAAAACATCCTAGAAAAAAAGCATAATATTTGTATTACACATTCAAATATAAGAGGGATGTTTAAATGCGGTTGTTGCCAGCAATGCAAATATATACTTACTGGTCAAACTTGTTTTATTAATGAAAAAAAGTATTTCCTCAATTGTAAATATAACTGCGAAAGTAAGATGGTTGTATATGCGGCGTTATGCCAACAATGTAATAGGTTCTATATAGGAAAAACAGAGAGAAAATTTAGACAGAGGGTGTACGAACACATGTATGCTATCAATAAATTGGACCTTAATAATGCTTTAGCTAAGCATATTTCGCAGCATCCATCTCACTCATTTAAATTTATTATTCTGCAACAAAGAATTTTGGATATTAGAGGGGGTCCTTGGCAATTGAAGTTAGAATTAGACGAACTCAAATGGCAAATTTTGACCAATGCACAGTCATATCCTGGTCTAAATGAAACATTGTCAATCAAATGTATTCTTAAATTATTGTCATTGAATATGTAGAATAGTTAACATCAATTTGCATATGTGTTTAGACACTTTTACATCTATATTTTTATGTAACACTTGTATATACCTTTATATTAATATTTTCATATTAATATGTATATATTTATTACACTTATTATATTGTATAAAATGTACAAATATTATTATTATATATTGAATAACATTCAAATATATTTAATAGCTTTCTACACCTTGGTTGGGGTGAACTTATAGTTTGTTCTAATGCATTAAGTTTAGTAATCATAAGTAATATGAATGTTTGCATTTATTAGTACCTGCTTTCATTTTATATGTACATAATGTTTACTACTTTGATGATTTCAAAGCAATTAAATTAGTAGAATTAATACACAAATGTATATATATATATATATATATATATATCTTTTAGAGTAGTGAGTATTCTGTAACTGTATAGATAGATTTATTAAGATTTTTACACCTATGTTTTTACTAGTGAGCATTTCCCTTTTAATTAGGTATCATCATTTAATTAATGAATGTATTTAAGCTTTTATTACTGCTTTACCCACTGTTTGTCTGAAGAAGGCTTAGTAGAGACTAAGCCGAAAGCGCTTACATTAAACAGTGAATATTATTCAGAGTTTATTCTTATTGTTTCCAGTTCCGTTTTTGTTTGTTTTTTGCCAGTTTTCTTTATTTACTACCCATAGTAACTAACCCTTAAAGTTGATACATGGACATTCTCTCTGAAAGCATTTCTATGTTGGTTTTGGTGCTAATGTTGCATAACAGCTTAGTATCCTTTCAAGTCACACACCAAAACCTTTCCTGGTGTAATATATACTGCCCCATGACATCTGCTAAAGCAGTCGAGGTTCTTTACAAATGTCTGACTACCCGAACATTTTTTCCCTACTAGTGACAATAAACTGATCATTCCTAAATAACATTCTAATGTTAACCTACTTCAATAATACGTCTAGAATCACGCCAGGTTTCAAAAAATGCAGTACATTTTTATAGCAAATGTACAGATGCCTTATTCTGTGTATTACTAGTATAGTTATTGCTCTTTACCACAACATGTGGATTTATTGCATCTTAAGGCCCTGTTTGTTCTCATCTCAGCAGCTCTGGTGGCTTACAACTCATTACCACTCTCCATTTTCTTTATACATAGGGCCAGCTTGAAGCAACATCTGATGAGAAGGGCTTTATAGAAATAAATTCGTAGTAATAAATACCCCCCCCCAGGGTACAACATACTTAGAAATGACAATTTGCACAAAAAAGTGGTGGCATTGCACTAATCTACCATGACTTCTTAACTATTACACAATTTTCCAAACCTGTTCCAACCTTTGGTAATGTAGAACTATTACCAGCAACACTCCATATCAACAAAAGAAAACACATTTGTATTGTAGCACTATACATTCCCCCACGTCAAAATATACCAATTTTAGAAGATTTTCTATCCTGGGCAACCCAAAATATCTCAAACTAAACCATTATTTTGGGTGATACTAACATAAACTGGCAAACATTCATCTCTAACTGCCCCTCTAATAGTATAAACCTGTATAGATTTACCCAGCTCATCACAGATCCCACACATATAGTAAATAAACAAAAATAATCCACCCTTGATTGGATTCTCATCTCACACCCCCAAAAATACACTGGCACAGGAACCCTCCCAAGCATCTCTAGTGACCATGTACCTGTCTTCACTCACAGAGCCCAAATACAAACAGCAAAAGCCCATCTGTACAAAACTTCTACAAATCTTACCCATTTTAGTCAAAAGGTATTATAGACATTTTAAAGGCCCAGAACTGGTACCTAAATAAAATACTTCTGCTACACAAAGCAGTAGAGTACTTCAATAATGTCTTTCTTAATACTCTCAACAGTCTCGCCCCTATGCAAACAAAATGAATTAAGCATATCCATGCCCCCTGGCTTACAAAAAATACTAAACAGACTCTCACTACTAAGGGCAGAGCATGGAATAAATGGCGTAAAAATAGAACCCCTCAAAGTGAAATAAGATACAAACATCTCTAACACTGCTAAAAAGCTGGTCATTACCGACAAAAGAAACTACTTCTCCACTCAACTAGACTCCCAAAACAACAATCCACAAAAGTTCTGGAAATCTATTACCTCACTCAATAACCCTGGAAACCAACAAAATCCTACACCATCCCCTAGAAATTGCCCAGGCCTTTAACACTCACTTCATTGAAACCATTCAAAAACTTGGGAATGACTTCTCTACTCATACAAACTCTATCTCAAATAAATCAGATAGCAACACAAATCCCCCCTCTCCTAAGTCAAACACAAGCTCCCACCCTTTAAATGACACTTCAGACAGCAGCTCACTCACTTGTACTTTTACTAATCAACCTGTACCCACATCTCTAGTGCATAAACTGCTAACTAAACTAAAGCCATGCTCCCCCTCTGCTTACAAACTTCCAGCAGAATACTTAAAAAATTGCTTCACATGCTATAGCATACCCTGTTAGCATTCTCATCATTCGATCCATCTCTGAATCATACAATTTACAATTTTGGAAAAAAATCCATTATAACTCCACTACATAAAGGTGGTAATGCTAGTGATCTATCTAATTACTAGCCCATCTCTATACTCTGTCCTCTGTCTAAAATCCTAGAAAGTGCATACATATTCAACTGTTAAAATATCTCATCAATAATAACTTACTTGCCCCCACCCAACATGGCTTCTGCCCTGCACACAGCACTACCACTGCCTTACTTTCATTTACCAACACTGTTAACAAAGCCTTAAATGCTGATTTAATAACCTCTGTTATCTTATTGGATCTATCTAATCCTTTTATACAGTTTCACACCCTAAACTACTACTGCAACTACAGTCAAATTGCTCCCCACATTCATTGGCTTGGTTCTCCAACTATCTTTCTGACAGGGAACAATCTGTAAAATGGCAGAACAAGCAATCAGAATATCTCCTAAACAAAACAAGAGTTCCCCAGGGGTCCATTCTTGGGCCACTATTATTTAACATTTCCATCAATAACCTCCACAAAGCTTCCTGTCTTAGTACTCAAATCCAATATGTAGGTGATTCTACTATAATCTCCTCTGCCAACAACCTGACAGACTTTCAATATCTAACACAAAAAGCCTTCACTTTATTGAATCCTGGCTAAATAATGCCGGACTTCTACTCAACCCCAAAAAATCTAAACTGCTAATATTTTCATCCAAACACTTAAATCAAGATTTCAAAATAATCTCACAAATTAATAATGAAACAGAACAAGTAAAATCATCAAAACTTCTGGACATCACAATTAATGGCAAATTATCCTTCGATAATCACATTCATAATGTAATCAAGAAAACCCATTTCAAACTTGGTAAACTATACAGGCATAAATATTTTATGAACACACCCACCAAGTTAAAACTGGCCAAATATCTTCTCCTTCCCACCCTTCTTTATGGTAGCCTTATTTTTACAAACATACATACAACTCTTAAAAATAAATTACAGTCCTATAAAATAGCAAAATTTGCCTGCAACATGCCAACTCAACCCATTATTGTCTTGGCTTAAAAAGTATAAACTGGTTCGACTTCTCCCACTATCTACAATACACTCAACTAACACTTACCCCCAAACTACTATATAACCCCAACTTTTGCCCATCTTTTCAGACCATCCTACATACATAAACCCCTGCATGTAATCTTAGGTCCTCAAGCAAACAGTTCCTAAGCATATCCAAGACCAACAAACGCTGGACAAAGCCTCTATTCTTTCATCATCGCCAAAGCTTGGAATTCGCTACCCTCTTAGATTACTCATATAGACTCCTTAAAAGCATTCAAAACTGCACTAAAATCCCATTGCCTCAATAATCAAACATATTCCTGTAAAAACTCACCTAAACCTCCTTAAATAGGTCACCGTTTCTTTCACCAGTCTCCATCAAATAATGTCCTTTAACTCATACACCTTTGTTTACTTCTAGACCATATTATTCTACATGCTGCTTTACTCTGCTCTTGCAGCAGCTTTATCAACCAAAGAGAGAGAGAGAGAGAGAGAGAGAGAGAGAGATGTGAATGTTGTTTATACATGCCTGTACAAAACTGCTTATAATTTCCATATTATAAGTACCTTAAATTTCTGTAAATACTTGTTGATATGTATGATGTTTGCTTGAACTGATGACTGATGTAAAATTGTAACTGCAAGTGATGTTCCTTATACTCTGTATATAACCGTTCATATGATATGATGTTTTGTAATCTTTCTTAGAGCTTTTCTCACCGGGTCTCCGCTGAAAATGGATTTCTGACCCAATGGACTTTCCCGGTTACCAAATTTCAATAAATAAATAATAATAAATAACAGTGCCTCACTGCACACTGTTTCCTCAGTACACATCCTCCAGTGTCCTTTCATGTTTCTCCCATCTTGACATCCCTACATCATCCAGGTTGCTTTTTTCCTTTTCTCGATATTTTTTCATATTCTTCAGCTTTTCCTGCATTCTTGTAGCACATCCTAATTAGGGAAGATTACAGTCCATCAATTCTAATAGAAATAACTGAATTAAGTTAAAGGGGGTGGACATCATTAAGCCCTCAGAAGCCATGGGATTATAAATTATCTCAGGTACATTTTAGAGCTTTTTACCATGCTTTTGATACATGGAGAGCCTGAACAAGAATCTTGAGCAAGGCAAGACATTTGATCATATTTATTTCTTTCAAGGAAGAAGCAAGTTTTGTTAAGATTTAAATGTTCAAAGCTAACAAAATAGGAGTTCATAATAAAATAAGGAGACAAATATTGCAAGGATACATAAATCCTCTGGGGATAATCCCTGTCTCCCTACCCCACCCCATAAATAAATCTTCTGTGTATCCCCCTGGTGTTAGATTGGGATGAAAGTGAAGACATAAATGGCCAAAGTCATAAATCTGAAGTTGCTGCTGTGATGCATCTATGCTGCATATCCCCTATCCTCTACATCCAATGGTCAGCAACTTTCTGTGTACCACTCTGATGTCAGACTGGGATTAAAATGAAAGAATAAGCAGAATGCAATTACATAGCTCAACTGCTGCTGCCAGATGTATATAAACAACATGTCTCCTTAAGTATACCACAAAAGACAGCCATCTGTATGCATGCCTGATGTATTACTGTGTGGAAAGTGGAAAAAAATGAAACAAACACAGTAATGTATTCCAGTCTGTTGCCCCTGGACAGTACACTGCCCCTACAGAGGCTACACTGACCTTCTGTGCAAACATCTGAGGTTTGTGAGAAAAGTTACATTTATAATGACTATACTGACCCAAGCTTCCCCCACACACTACAGCAAACTTATGTGTACACTGCTGAGCAAGGCAGGTTTTAGACTAGGTGGGGTTCAGGCCAAAGGCCACTACTAAGCCTGTATCAAATCCATTTATACAGTCTGGAGCGTGGGGGCCCCTAGTGCTCCGAAGCTCTAAACAGTCTGTATGCTCTGTGATGCATTTATGCCTTAGTTTTGAAATATGACTTGTTAACTCTCTTTCCTTCCATTTCTATCTGCTATTCGAAAGAATTATGTGTGTAAAATGTCAATATCGCATGTCACCACAAGTAAAAAGCATTTGGATTTTTTTTATTGCTGCACATAACTCAGCACATGTATCTAAAGGAAAACTCATGCACTTATGGTACATTCTTGGTGTGTTGGAGAAAATCAAATCATATCAATCTGGTTAACATCTTTGAAAGGGTAAACTAGGCTGTTGACACAACCATGCTGTTCACAAAGTGTTCCTTGATCTATTCAAGGCATTTGACACCATTTTCCATGCTAGCACAGGCAGTAAGCTAGTTATATTGCAAATAGATCCCTACATGGTAAGATGGATAGCAAATTGGCTAAAAGACTGAATCAACATGGTGTGGGTAATGGATGACTCATCATACAGTTTAAAAGTGACCAGTGGTGTCCTGCAGGGCTCTGTGCTGGGACCTCTTTTGTCTGGCATTACTTTTCTGATTTCCAGACCACGAACCAAGACCCCAAGATAACTAAGTATGTGAATGACTGTAAACTTTGAAGTATTGTCAAACTTCCTCTGATGCCCAAGCCTTTCAACAAGAACTTATACTTATAAATACCAGTTATTTTAAAATTGGCTCAAATTAAATGCTCAAAAGTGCAATGTTACCAAACTGTTTAGATTCCCTTCCCTTAGCATACATCATAGACAAAACCCCACTGCAAAATAAAAATGTTGTTAAAGACCTTGGAACTTGGCTTGATAATTCCCTATCCTTTGATCATCACTTAACAACAGCAGTCATAAAACCTTTCTCCTTAGCCAAAGAAAAAATCACCCAGATCTAAAGAAGTCATTGTCCCCTTATATTCACCATAAATTAGGCCTACCACTGAGTACAATGCCCTCTTTGGGATGTACCTTGCTAGACATATCAAACAGCTAGAAAGATGGCAGAATTTCCTAATTAAGACAATCACTGATGTAAAAATCTTAAGCTACCAGCAAAGACTGGAAGCAGTGTCTAGTTATACAGTGTATTATAGATTCCCGAGAGGAGATATATGCCTTGCTTTTTGTGTCATAGGTGCCAAGTGGATCTCTTGTATTTCCAAAAATCAAATAGTCCCACAAATACCAGAACCAGGAATCTAAATATTCATCAGTAGATAAATAAAACAAATTGAAGAGATAGATTCATTGCACAACACCATTCATTCAAATGGCAATTGGATGATTTGATGAGTATTCACAAATTCACCCCTGGCTTGTCTGGCCTAGCCCTCCCTGGAAAAGGGGCTACAGTTTAAGCATAGTGACAAGGTGTAAATGATCACATGACTCATTTGCTTTGGATTCCCCATGATCCTATAGATAAATTCACAAAGAGACAGGGAGGGTATGCACATTTCACAGAGAAGAAGCCACAGCCAAGGACACAGCCAGAGCCAAGCAATGTGAGATGGTAATGCTATTCACTGCACTGCTATGTCAAGGAGCAGTTGCTTTCTTCTGCCAGACCACTTTAGAAACACTTATTGTGTACAATGCTGATGCTTGTGATGAAAAATAAAATAAATTATGGTCAACATGTTACTCTTAATTATACTGCAACTCCCCAACACAGACAGGAAGGCAGGCAAACACAGGCACACACAGAACACACACACACACACACACACACACACACACACACACACACACACACACACACACACACACACACACACACACACACACCTCCAGGGCAAGACAATTTTATGCAAAGATGATCTTTATACACATCAGTTTACAGTCTCTTTACTAGCTGTGTACACCTCAGCATGACTGATAGCTATGTCCGCAATGTCAAAGGCAATACATAATTGTGTGCAGAGCTCATTGTAAATGGAGCCACCTCTACTGAGCCAGAAGATATAGCAAACCTGGCTGACAAATTCAGCTCCAACTTTACTCCTCTCTCCCCCTCAACCTTCCCTCAGGAAACATCATCAAATATAAATCCCCCTGCTATCACTAGAGAACAGATTCTTAATGCTCTCTCTCTAAGACCAGGAACACTGCATCAGTAGGCCCAGACAATATCCCAGGATGCCTTCTAAGTAGCATGAAATATGACCTATCAGGGCCTCTGGAATTACTATTTAAATGTAGCCTTCAAACAGGCTTTGTGCCTCATGAATGGAGAAAGGCAACAGTCATCCCTCTGCACAAAGGTGGACCATCTACAGACCCTGGAAACTATAGACCCATAAGTCTCACTAGTCTTATATGTAAAGCCATTAAAAGAATTATCATGGAGATGTTCAATATAGATATAGTAAACCTCCAGAGACTGGACGCAACCCAGTTTGGTTTTGTCAAGGGCAGAGCATGCCTACTCAACCTTGTAGACTTCATTAAGAAGGTCACCAAAGCAATGGATGAGGGCAAAATCGTTCACACTGCCTACTTTGACATGGCCAAGGCATTGGACACAATACCCCACTTGGGCATTGTTGACAAACTCAAGAAGTTAGGTACAAACCCGTATGTCACCTGGTGGATAGCCAACTAACTCACAGACAGGAGCCAGGAAGTTAGGATTGGGGAGTCCACCTCTACAAAGAGGCCAGTCACAACTGGAGTACCTCAGGGATCAGTCCTTGGACCACTCCTTTTTGGTATTTACTTCTCAGTAGTCAAGGCCAATGTCAGTGTTCTCAGGCTGACTAAATTTGCAAATGATTGCAAATTAGCAGCTGTCACTGAATCTCATACTAGCACAAATGTTCTCCAGGAGGGGCTGACACAGACAAACAAATGATGTCAGAGCCATGGACTAAAACTAAATGCCAAATGCATAATAGTATCCTTTGGGAAGTCATCCTTCCCTGGTAACTATCATACTGACAACACACCCCCTAGAGCTGACCCAGTAGTCAGGGACTTAGGGACACACATAGATAGTAATCTAGTCTTTGATCATCACGTGAGTACAGTGGTAATGAAATCATTCTATGTTGCGCAACTTATAAACAAAGGTCCAAGGAAGTCATTGTATCACTGTATTCGGCATTTATTGGACCTATCTTTGAGTTCAATGCCTCCTTTGGTATGTACCTAACCAGGCATGTCCAACAACTGGAATGACCACAGAAGTTACTCACTAAAAGAATACAGGGCATAAGTAATATGTCCTATGCTGACCACCTCAAGGCCCTACCCCTGTATTCTATATTTTACAGGCTGTTAAGGGAAGATCTATGCCTGGCATACAGGGGATTGTCAGACCCCACTATGATGGACCTCTTGCATATCCACAAAACAAACATTACCAGAATTACCCATTTTAAAGACTTAAACCTTGCCTGTGATATAAATAGGACCTGCTGGAGAGATAGGTATGTATCCCAGAGATTACCCTGTCTATAGACCAGGCTCCCCATCCATGTGAAGCAGAGTTCCTCCCAATTTCAATTCAAGTGCAACTTGGACAATTGGATAGGAAATTGGAAATTCATCCCTGGTTTGGCACCTATGTCTCTAATGCAAACAGGTAACCTGTAAATGGCTCATCTCCCAGGCCCATGCTTATACTTATCAAGGGTGTCAGTACTTGTCAGAGATTCGGGATGCATGGCTAGGCTTAAAAAGGCCCTTGTGGTCGTTAGCCTAATAAACACCTATAAACCTATGAACCACCTTACTTCACATAAATACACAAAAGTCCTGCAAAACCAGATTATTGAAAAGACAAAGGGGTCAGTTATTTAAATCCACAGACAGCCTTCATCCACTCAACACTTATAGACATTTCTGTCTACACTTCAGATGACTGATTGTGATAAAATTGATGGCCATGTAATGCATTTCAACTTCATATCATACTAATGGTTGCTACACATTAAAGTATTCCAAATTGCTTCACACAAATCACATTAATCCTGCAAAGCCAGAATAATGACCAAACATCAGCAGTCATTTTTTTGCAAAGACAGCCTCAGCGATTATAGGTACATTGTCTGTGCATTACAGGCACCCATGCTGCTTCACACAAATGATATTAGTTTTGCGTAGCAAGTCTAATGACCAAACAAATCTGGGATTTTCTGCAAAACCAGATATAGTGGAGAGGTATGAGCTACTGCTGAAGAGATCTACACACACCTCTAAACATATTCGCTCAAGAATCAGAGACAAAGACAAAAATAGTGGAGGGACAAAAGGCGGGCATAAAGTAGAATGACCAAATACTGATCCAATGCAAAGTTAACAAGATAGCAGTTTTTGCATTAATATTTTATTCTGAACTATAGGAAGCACAAAACTTTTAAGGCTAGTATAAATGAATAACTCTAATTCTTAGTGGTTTACCAGAAAATTCAAACATTTTATAAGGGATGAGACAAAAATGTGAGGCAAAAAAGCAGGGCATTCTGCAAAATCAAGGACAATTAAAAGCTACACCAAGAAACACAGTGAACATGGTAACATTGCAATGTTGCCTAACATTTGGCTGCCTGCCAGGATCTACACACTTTCAAAAAAAGAACTTTTACCTTTAGTTCATACTACCACATCGCAGTTCAGCTCTTGTTTACACTAATAAATAAATAAATAGCCCCCATGGTATATTGCAATACCAGAGCATGCTGTGCATGTACAAATGGAGGCCCACAAGTAACCCCACCATTATTTAATTATTTTTCTTATAATTAATTTTTTTTTTAATTGTTCTTGTTAATGGGTAAATACAACACATAGCATGTTGGTCCTGGACAACCACCCTATTACAATCCATCACTGGGCATGAGGCAGGTAAAGAGTCCCTATACCAGCAAACTGTAAGATGAAATATTCTTCTACAAATCTTTCATTTCCAATGCAGCCCAAAATGGAGTCATTTTATCAGAAGCTATTAACATTTTATGAAATGTAATCTGTAAATTCTGAAGAATATACATTTATATACAGTGATATAGCATCTTCTTCTTTTATAGGGGTATTTAAGACTTTATCAAGGCATTTTTTCTTCTGATCCCATAAAAATGGTGCAATCAAATTTTAGACTTTTCTTTGCCATTTGTGTTAGTGGGGCTTAATAATACATCTTAGTAGACAGAGGACTTTATGAATGCAAACAATTCTTGTATCATTTCTGCATCCTTTTCAAGACAGGTGGACTTCACTTCAAGTATGTAATGGTACAAAGAGTTTATTCCATAAGGATTTAAAATTGATACCCAACATAATTTTCTAAGGATGGAATGTAATTCCTAAATATGTAGCTGTCTCCTAGCATTCTTTAAATAGATAGGGTGAATTTGTTTTCAGAAAGTTTCTAGCAATCTGATTAATGGGAAATATTTCCATGTTATGCTTTTTCAGTTTTAGCTAAGATGATAAAATGGTGTATGCAATGTCACTAATGCTTTCTGTGTCATGATTTACATTGTCAGACAAAATAAGGCAATCAGCAGGAAACTAATACCATTCTAGTCTCTCCCACAGAAAATTCACACCATCTCAGTGAATCTGATTGTTCTCTCACATTGAATAAAACTGGGAAAAGCTACGTTTTGGCCATGTTAATTATTATATCTGGCCGTGCTAATTTATACAGCTGAGTTATTCTCTTCCCATATGCAATTCTGGGGGAGAACACTTGACTAATCAGCATTAGTCATTTCCATGGCATGCCTCATTATCATGTATCATGGCCGTAGAGATGGCTCATCATAAAGGTTATATTGGCTATGGAAATTCATTCTGGTGGTCATTGCTCTGAAATGAAATGGGTTATTACAAGTTGTTGGTCACTCATGTTAGGGTTTTCCACTTACCATAACCCTTTCTGAATTCAAGAGAAGGTTTATGCTAAACTGTGCTACACTGAACTCATGTGGTAGGTGTGATACTCAACACTGGCCAGTAATAAAGGAGCCTCAATCCTCACCACTGGCAACAGTGGGGGATGTACACACTGGTAGGATGACAAGTACACACACAGTAAAGTGCAATTTCCTTTACGAACACACAGAGATCACAGTCAGTCTGGGGCTGGTTTCTCCCTCTTTCTCCAGATCCCCAATAAGACTCCACTATTGGCACAGCTATAGAGTTGAGATCTCAGCTGAGTGGCCAAGCTAAGACCTCCAACATCCTCTCTGTCCAACCAGTCCTTCATGTCCCTGCCCAAGTAGTTGACACATACACACACTTTGAAATCTGATTTATACACACACACACACACACACACACACACACACACACACACACACACACACACACACACACACACACAACTGGGAAAGGCTGGCACAGGTTCACTAGCTATGCCCCCTTCTTCCCAGACTATAAGGTAGTTTTCACTGACACCAGCTAACTCCTTATCAGCTACTTTGTAATGTTGCTATTAATCCAAATGGCAGTTTGATCAAGAGACAAGGCTATTAGGAGTGGCCCACAGTGCCACCAAATAGATATGCAATTACTCTAAGAGCTTAAATATGTCTTACAGAAATCAGCCACAATGATAGGTTTAAATATATTTAATAATAAATAATGAAAGGACAAGACAATACTCAGTAAGTAATCAGTTACATCAGAGTTCAAAATCACAGGAAATATTTAAAACAACATTGTAGGACAGTCTCAAATAAATACAGAAAACATATAAACTATACTTTACTATATTTTATTTATTTACTATATTCCTATCTGAAACTAAAAGAGTTACCATGCCCTAAAAACTTAGTTACAGAACAACAAGCATGCAGAAGTGGTGTGTGGATATTTACAGGTCAAAGACAAAATACAAAATGCCCTTTCCCTCTCTCTCAGAGAGTTCTTAAATTAATATCACAAACATTGCTACTGGGATACTTGCAGGATGACATCACTTTTGTCATCTGACTATCCGAGGTGACCCCCCCCCCATTGCTAGAAACTGCCAGCATTTTAGCATCTCCCTGTGAAACATATATATTTCTCAGATCTTTGCAACTGCTGGAAGACATAAACTCCAAGGCTCCCACTTCTTATGCTGATTGCTTTTCTTTGCAGTCTTCTGTGAGTGGGTGGGCCAGATCTCTACCTGGTTATACTTTCCCCCATTTTGTATCTCCCTCCTCCCCCATGCACATTAACTAGTCTATATTAGTGGGTCTCCTTGAGTGTCACCATTTTGAAAGTTATCTTTTGGCCTGCTTGCAGTGAGGAAGCTTGCCCTGACCCTTTTCAGTGTGCACACCTGCAAGTAAGTGCCTGCAAGTGTTTAAGATCTTCTAAAATGTTTGTGGTGCACCTGGTTTAACAGGCATGTTTATGTTTTCCAACTGAAGTACTTAGTTATATTTATGTAGTCTAGGGATCTAACTGACATAGTGATTGCTTTTACTACAAAAACTATTTACTGTTACATATGCTGTTATGCTCACAATAGTCTAAGCGACTAACTGAAGCTGTGACTGCTTTTACTACATAAACTGTTTGCTGTTAAATATGCTGTTATGCTTACAAGGAATTTGGCTGGAGACGTGTGTTATGTGATGCATACACCTACAGTAAACAGGTGCTACATTCTCCTTACTTTCGTTACCTCTGAGCTTACCTAGCTACCCACTGATTGTTCTTCACAGTCTTGCTTTCTTTCTTTTCCTTGGCTCCACCCTTTCATTCGCCCTGTAGGCTCACTCCACTCCCCCTTCCCTACCTCCAATTCCCACACACTGCCGGTGCTCCTACACTTATTCTTGCCATAAGTCCCCTTCCCCCTGTCTCACTCAATCCACTCTCATCGCCTCACTATCCCCTCCCCTCCCATCCTCCAATACTCTCTCACCCCTCCCCATCCCTAATCCTTAAAGCTCTAGATACACTTCCATACTCCTCCCTTCCACACTCTCACCAATAATCCCATTACATCCACAACACCCACCCCTCAACTATTCCATTATACCTAAACCACACCATGTCTCTTCAAACCATTCTCATCCTTTCCCTTAGCCTACTACTCCTAACACCTCTATACCATGCTACCTCTTATTCCTCTTACAAACTACCCCTTCTTTTCTATCCCCTCTTCACCCCACCATCACCCCTAACATACATCATAACTCTGCCACATCTTATTTCCACACTGTATCCTCCTCCCTAGTGCTTCCAAACCCACATCTCTGCTTTAAACTAAAACTCCTATCCTCCTCAATGAAATGTCATATTCCCAAAGCACTATTGTACCTCCCACCAAACTCTATTAGAAAATCCAACCCCCTGCTCTCATTCCCATTTAACTGCCTATGCCTAGCAGGAGACATACACCCCAATCCAAGACCTAGTGCCAGCAGCAATCCATCTCCCCCCATTACCACCTATACTACCAATCCTAAATACCTCAAGATCTTGATCATCAATACCCAGGGTCTAAGAAACAAATTAGCCCACTTTCATGCTTAGCTATCCCATACCCAACCTGACATAGCAGGTGTCTCTGATACATGGCTAAAACCCAACATTTTAGACTCTGAAATACTACCCCCAGGGTTTCAAGTACTTAGGCAAGAAAGCCTAAAAAAGAAGAGTGGAGGAGTAGCCTTAATCTACTCTAGCCTGCTCTCCATCACTCCCTACCAAAATCCTATTCCACAGTTCAACAATGTTGAACTAGTCATAGGAAATCTCAAATTAAATAACCAGAAAAGCATTTGTGTTATAGCCCTCTATACCCCCCCTAGAAACAACACTTGAGGAAATTCTTCTATGGGCCTCATATAATATCAAGCTTGAGACATATATCCTAGGAGATGTGAACATTGACTGGAACAAAATTACTGTCAATAACCCCACCATTTCAATCAATCTATGTAATTTCATTCAACTCACAAATGCTATAACCAGATCTAATAAAAATAACCTCCCAGACTCCATACTGGACTGGATCCTTATCTCCCACCCAAACAAAATCTCCAGTGCTGGCACCTTACCAGACTCTATCAGTGATCACATACCAGCCTTCATCCATAGAGCAACCCCTTCCTTTCTTCATCTACACCAATATACCCATACTCGGAATCTCAACAACTTTAACCCTACAACTTTTTCCAATTCTTTCAAAGTGATAAAATGGGACACTTTAAAAAGTCTACCTCTGGACAGTGCTGTTGAATTCTTCAACTCAATCTTCTTAGACACTCTTAACTTCCAAGCCCCTCCAAGAATAAAACGTATAAAAAACAATTCCACCCCTTGGCTTAGTAAAGATACCAAAACACTCATGTAACAAAGGGACAAGGCCTGGAAACTCTACCACTGTAATAGGCACCCTTACACCCTTCTTAAATATAAACAACTCCACAACTTAGCCAAAAAAACATATCATACAAGACAAAAAAGCATACTATATCAAACTCCAGTCTAACCACTCCTCTAACCCCAAACAAATCTGGAAATCCATCGACACACTTCTCAGCCCAGGCACCAAAAACAGCCCTTGCCCTGACACTAGTAAATCTGACCTAGAAATAGCTACTCTGTTCAACCCGTTCATTACTAACTCTATAACAGAACTCATTAAAATATTCCCAAACAACAACACCTCCCCCAAATCAAACCCTCTGCCCAACCTTCCACCCCAAACTCACCTCCCATATTCCA